>NC_043992.1:39776365-39971365 GCF_902150065.1 Myripristis murdjan | reverse complement strand
GTGTTTTCGTCACGTGAGCAGAAGCCTGCAGAGCTGTAGTCACGTCCTCCGTTAACTTTACGTTAACGGATGACAAAAGCGCAACGTTTGCTATATGAGTGTCTCAAGGGGTGGTAGCAAAACTGGACGTTTTAACACAACAGACGTAATAAAGCATCTGAAGAAGCATCATGGAAACGAGTACAGAGACTTTTTACAGGCGAGTGCAAAGAAAAGCGAACCGTTTTTGTTTTGGTGCAGCAAATCTTAGGTTCCCCAAAGCAGGTTTAGTGAAAACTCTGAGTCTGTTAACCCTGAAATGAGGGAAACTCTGAGTTTTCTGTTTCACAAAGGGAGGTAACTCAAAGCAGAGACAGAGGGGTAACTCTAGCCTGTTTCACAGAGGGAGGTAAGTCAAAGCAGAGACAGAGGGGTAACTCCAGCCTGTTTCCCAGAGGGAGGTAACTTAAGCTCTCGGTCAGTTACCGCAGTAACAGACTCCATGAAACTAACCTGGTCGGGACCAGGTTTTTCTCATGAAACCTCGAGTTTCTCTCTGTGTCCGCCCTCTTTCAGCCACACGGTATTTAACTTCCTCATTCATTCAGTCAGCAGGCCAGTTTTGGCGTGGCGTATTAGTTCTGCCGTCTGTTATTTATAAATAAATAAAAAAACAGTCAGTAGGCCTTTATTAGAAGTCCATTAGTAGTTAGGTGGTTAGGTGTCCTTTCGATAAGGATCCCGTGGATGAAGGTGCAGTGTTTCTGCGCAGAGAATTAAATATTCGTCGGGAGATGGTTATAAGACCGCGCAGAGATGTTTTAGCATTTCCAGACAATTATCTTTTTGAGCGTTACCGTTCCACGTCACCCAAATGAAATAAATTAATAGGCCAGCAGTAATTCAAGCAGTTTTCCCCTGTAATATTATTGTGATTGCAACGGACTACATTTAAACTTACGCATTGACCCGAGCAGCAATGTTCTCCCACGCCATCTCCCTCTCCTTTGCTGCTGCAGCGGTGTTGCAATTAAAAAAAAAAAAAACATGTTCTAACTCGCTGTATGAATGCATTAAGATTTCCAATTCAACTGGGGTGAAAAACGCAGCCCGACGTTTCCCCGTTGCCATGTGAGCTTTAAGTTTAAGCCACAGCAGTTACACATGACTTCAGTGGTTGTCACATATTTTCCTTCTTTCTTTAGGGGACCAGAATAGCTGTTGTACAGTGAATGTGGTGTTTTGAGATGTCAGTATCAAGCAAATTACATCCACGTATTATTAACAACTTTTAGAGCGACAAAAAGAATCAGATTGGTATCGGTATCAGCCGATCCTCAAGGCTGCAGTATTGGTATCGGTATCGGATGTGAAAAAGTGGTATAGCGCCATCCCTAGTCTGTACTTAGTTACAACTTACTCAACTGCTGTTAAATTGGCTCCAAATTAATCGTTCATTAATATAATGTTACATTTTTCTATAGAAAGTTCAGATAAGAGTAAGACCAGCAGCAACAGTCAAGTCAATCCATTCAAGCTGGAAGCAGCTTGTTGTTTATTACTTGTTTATTTTAAGTATAATGGTGTCATAAAAAAAAATACAAAAATGTATATATTTGGAACCGTTATCGGAACCGGAATCGTTAAGAGGGAATCGTTAAGGAATCGGAATCATTAAAAAGGCCATCTGCTTTGAACTGATGCAGCTCACTCCCCTGCAGTGTCCACAGGCTGGGGAGCATTCCATATTGTTTTTTTTACAACTGCATCTCAGGGTGCAAAATGGCAGCCATTTTGAAATTTCTAAGTGGTTACTTGTCAAGTGACCCATGGAGACAGCTCATCCCAATTTTCATACTAGTATCATTGGTCTTTTTCAAAACTTTCCCCCAGTGGGATTCTTTGGGGCTTTTTTTCCCTCCCATGTTGAGGATACAAAATCAGTTGAGTTTGTTTCTGTTGCAATTTGTTGACAACTTATTTGGCTTAAAATTCCTGGACTACTGAGCAATGTCGGCACACTGCCTTCATTTTATCCACTTGTCTTTGTCCGCTGCAAGATTTGAGCAGGAAGCCAAAGTATTCCCACACAGGAGATTTTAACGAAAAGGGACGCTCTTCAAGCTCTAGTTTCTCGCTGGTGCCGGTTTCAGCAGCTTTAGCCGTAGCCATGACATCAGTGGCGTGTCGGTCGCCAACGAAACGGCTCTTAAAGCCGGAGACGAGAGAAAGAGAGCAAGGAGCCACAAGGAGAGCCAACACAAACGCGCTGGAAAGGTGTAGTTAAGAAAATGAGTGACAATAGGAAAGGGAGTGAAATCTGGACCCATTTCAATTTTATTGACAATACAAAGGCAGAGTGTGGAGTTGGCAAGAGAAAAATCTCTCATTGAGCCGCTCCACAGACAACCTGCACAGCCACATGACAACTGTCCACCCATCAGTGCAATGGGAAGAAAAAACACAAGCAATCGAACCTGATATCAATGAAGGTGAAGTGAGTCTGCTGCTGCTGTTGCTGCTGCTGCTGCTGCTGCAGTGTCTATGGCAATTCAGATCAACTTTAAATAGTTAAAAGTTCGTTTTTGTATTTTATAATATATTTTTTGTAGCACTATGTAGAGTGAATAAATAGGCATATTTATATAATAAACATATATAAATAAAAAAACAAACAACGCATGTTTTTTTGTACATTAATACTAATAATTTTGCGCATAATTTTACATTATTGTTGGTAATAATTAATTTAAACAACAAAAAAAATCTGAAGAGCTGCTTGGGAGCCAAAAGAGCCGGCTCTTTTTAGTGAGCCGAGCCAAAAGAGCCAGTTCTCTAAAAAGAGACGGAGTTCCCGTCACTAATGCCATCAGTGCTCAGGCTTCAGGTGTAGTGTCTTATGCTTCTTCTACCAGAGACTAGACGCTTCCATGGCGTACTGCTGCCCTCTACTGTTGTGCACGTGTAGCTGCAGGTGGATATGGATAAATGAAAACGAAACTTATGTTCAGCCACCTATTATACTCGTGTGGTAACTCACCCGGGCTGCACACCTCTGTACCGAACTCAACGCCCTGTACTGAAAATTTTCAGTATGAATACATGTATCGTTACACCCCTGGTTCCCTCTAAATGTTGCTGGCAAATACCCCAATATTCTTTCCCAAGTCCATTTTTAAAACCCCAGACCAAGGCATTTCTTCTTTTATATGGCATAAAGGCTCAGTTAGAATACAAAATACACTCTTACAGATGCCAAAAGCATCAGAGGGGCTTGCCCTTCCAAATGTCCAAATATATTATTGGGCAGCTAAATTAATATCTAAATTACACCCCTGTAGTTAGTCAGTTGCTGTGAATATGGAAACAGTTTAAACTCCATTCCGTATTTCAGGTAATTCCAGTACTCTTTCCCTGTAACAACAACCCATTTTGTCTCTAAATGATAATGTCTGAGTGATTTAGCATAAGATCATTTGAAGATCTGTATATAGATAAAGTGTTGTTGCCGCCTTCTGTCAACTGTCCCTGAAATTCAGACTCTATAAAAGTCACCTTTTCAGATATCATCAGATATCACCACCATCTACCTGCCTTACAGAGCTTACGCACCTGGAGAACCCACAAAGTGCTGTGAGGATGGTGCTCTTTGATTCCTCCAGTGCTTTTAACACCATCCGGCCTCTCTGACTAGCTAAGATGCTCTTGGAGATGTAGGTGGACCAGGACCTCGTGGCCTGGATTACAGACTACCTCAGCAACAGGCCATGTCTGACACCCTCAGGAACAGTGGTGTCACTATTTTTGTTCATCCTCTGCACCTCTGACCTCTTTGACTCAGGAACATGCCACCTACAGAAGTTCTCAGATGACTCCTCAATTGTTGGCTGTGTCACAGAGGACAGGGAGGAGGAGTTACTTCATAGGATGATGTGGCAGCAACCACTCACCGCCGCTCAGCATCGGAAAAACCAAGGAGCTGGAGGTGGACTGCCAATGCAGCTGTTGTTCCTGGGAGCCAGGAAGAACAGGCTGCTCTGCTCATGTAGGAATCAGTCCCTTAATGTGTGCATTAGGCTGCTATGGATGTTCTACTATTAACTAATGACCAGTGTTATCTTCTGTGCTGGGAAGGTAGCATCAGGGCTTATGGTGCCAACATATGGGGCAAGCTGGTGAAGAAGCTCTGGTTCTATCTGGAAATTCCCAGATAGAACAGATATTTGAACAGTGAATTCAAAGGTTACTATATATATAGTAACCTTTGAATTCACTGTTTAAATATTTGCTCTGGCATTTATTCCTTATATTCCTTATTAGCGCATATCAAATCAGATAATGTGTGATATGCATGTGTAAACAGAATAATTCAAAGAACTTGTAATTGACTTTTTTTCTTGTCTTTGTGTGTGTAATCAACTTGTGAATTTTTATAGTGATATCTGAAAGTCAAATGTTGAACCCCTTTCCCCTGTGTGTTAAAAACAGTGTTTTTTGGTATTATATGGTCATATAGAGGTGATTTTCAAAACTTTCCACCAATGAGATTTCTTGGGACTTTTTTCCCCTCACTCAGGACAAACTGAGGATACAGAATCAGTTGAGTTTGCTTCTCTTGCAGTTTGTCCTGGGTTTTTTCATAAAATGACTGGACTATCTGTGGTGGAGGCAGTGATGGAGAAAAGGATAGGCTAGATATACTCTCTATACACGTGCATTTACAAACAGATAAAGTATGAGTGTATGTACTGTATGTATATTTTAGAAACGGCATCAGTGTCCTGATTTGAGGCATCGTGTAAGGACAAAGGCGATAGGGGTCTATTGTGTCCTATTCCTATTTGGCCATATCTTACCTTTTTTGTACATAGGTATTGCTATTTTTCTTTTTTCCAGGGATAAAGGAGAAACTATTTCTATAGGGACATAGTGAAAAAAAAATCTAGTCTTGATGTGAATTTCCTGCTTTGATGTTAACTTTAATGTCAACTACTGCTACTGCTGCTGTGTCATTTGAATTTCCTCTTCAGGGGATCAATAAAGGTAAATCTAAACTATTGGTTTATTATAATTACAACTATTACGTGAGATTTTAGGGTAGATTCTGCTTCAGAACAGCTCAGAGAGGAATATGTGGTTTTATATCAGAAAACACATGGAACCTATCCCACAGTATCATTAATGGACGATGAGCACTGGACATTATTTCTTAATATACAGTCTGTTATTACACCACATAATTCTTGTATCACTAACCAGACGGTGGTGAGAGAGTGGAATGAGGAGCAGAGCCTTACCACCCTGGACAGAAATATCACGGGGTAAAAATATAAAACTAAGCTATTATTCTTATACTTTGTACATGTTGCATTACCTGATTAAAGATTTGTACATTGATACAAGTTTATACAAAGACACAGCACCCCCTAGTGACACATTTTAAGACCATTTCATTCTGAACAATGCTATAGTAATGACTGAAGAAATGGAAAGACCTGTTTTCGTAAGGCCGTGTTTAATTAAGGTAAGATAATGTCAACCACAGATTAGGCAGGAAAAGCATGAAAGCAGGAAATTTGAATTATGGCTAAATATTCTCTTGAAAATAAACTCTTGAAATTGACTCTGGTATGAAATAGGTAATCAGTTTTGGGTTTCTTGCCTTGGGAATCCAAAGGCAGAAAACACCCTACATTTACTCTCTCCTTCTGTCTCACACTTTCTGTCTTCATACTACACACACACACACACACACACACACACATGTCATTATCAGTTTTAACAGTTCAGTCCGTAATAGCAGGGTAAGGCGTGGTACTAACCCTGCCTGGACTTAGGTTGTTTGATTCCCACATCAGGACAAAATACAGAGAAAAAAAAAAAAGAAAAAAAAAAAAAAACAGCAGGTGATTAATACTGTCAGAGGGACACAAATACAGACACAGAGATTCCTGTGTATTTTTTCATACTTAATACATTTAAATTGTAATTGAACTGCATTTAATATCAGATTACACCAGGATCTTTTGGACCTCTTGAATTGTACTATATATAATATATTTTAATATACTTTTGAAAACTCACTCTTCATTTGCTCAAAATCAGCTTTGCATGTAGTCAAATTCTATTTTTCATTATCTTGCAATGTAAAACAAAAACAAATCAAACAATAAAAAAACACCAACATTTAAATATATATAACCACTGCATGTTATATAGATATTTGATATATTTTCATAGGTAGTGGCAGATTCAAGGGTAGGCTCCTTAAAAGCTCTGCTTCAGCCTTACCCTTTTGGTTGAATCCTTACTGAATTTTTTTGTTTGTTTGAATTAATGGTAGTGATAAGAAATATGAGTTTGTGTTATAATGTTTGGATTGACCAAATAAACTGTATTCATTCATTCATTCATTCATTCATTCATTTATTCAGGCTGTTTGAAGGGCTGGGCTGAAAACATAAAAAGGCCACCTGCTGCATGACAGGCAGTCCCACCAGCACTCAAAAAGATATGGACCTGGGCTGTGAGGCTCCGCAAGTGGAACCCCAGAGATATTCTGTAACTTGGATTATGATTATTATCCATAATGTTGTAACCACTGAAGGCAGACTGACCACGAGCTGGGAGATTATAAAACAATGTTTTCTGCTCCTGTAGAAGCTACAAGTCTGGATAAAAACAACCTCGTTTTTAGAAAAATGAGTTTTATTCACGGTGTCATGGAAAAGTACTACACTTCCCACAATCCTAACCGTGGCTCTGATTGGTGGAGCTCACTGTTACCTTGGAAACATTTACTGCACCTGCGAGTGTTTCCATTGGCTAGTGAGTGATGTCAGTAACGTCAACATTAGTCAGCCCTGGTAACACTGGTTAAGGAAACATTACATTAACATTAGATAACATATGATGGACACTGTAGTTCTTTTGTGATTGGCGCTATTAGATACACAGACTTGTACCCATGACTTTTTTTTTCTCGTTTCTCTCAATTTCTAAATGCAGATCTTATTTAATCACACTAATTTCTGCTCCTGTCAAATTTCAGACCACTTGAATACATGGAACCGTATAAACTCAGCTACCGTGATAAAACTCTTCCGGACCACAAGGGTCTTCGAATTATCACGTGACTGCCCAGGTCTATGGTGCATCATGTATGATGAAATAGTCTTTGTCAGCCATTAAAATTAACATTGTTCATAGGTGATCCAGATTAAATGTAAAATGCTGAGATGATACACAGGGAAGAAATAACCTTTCAAATTTTTATTCACAAACGCCTCCTAAGTAAAATACAGAGCCAACTACTGACATATGTTTCACACACACACACACACACACACACACACACACACACACACACAAATAACCCACTCTTGAATTAAATGAAAATGTAATTCACACCAAACTTTAAATTTCTACAGGCTTTTTGTGCAAACCACTCTCAAATAATTCTCGTAGGAAAGGATTTTCACATTTCTGCTCGATTTCCAAATTGAGGTTAAAGTTGTAAAAATGTACAACTTGAAGAAAGCCTGCTGCATTGTCTCCTTCACAGGTCACACACTGTAGCAGGATGCCAGGGTGACAGCTCAGACTGTGTGAGCCCCTCTGACATCTGAGCGTTAGGAAGGGGCTCGAGCTAAAACTGCAAACCTGTACAGATGGGATGGATGGAAGTTTTAACAACTTACCTAAAGCGTACTTTGAAAATTAAAACAACACAGACAGTGCAGATTACATCAGAGATTACATCAAAATGCTAGCAAGATACTGGGCTACCTTCTTGGTTCTTTGCAAAAATGTACACCATGTACTTTGCAAAGTTGTCCCAGCCTCACTTTGGGAAAGCCTTCCCTACAGGACACTTTGCATGGGACACTATAGAGCGCTGTATCTCTTTTCCTCCGGCATTTTTTTTTTCTCTCCATTGCAAGGGCACCTCATGGTGTTCTCTTACTTGGAGGGACATCTCACAGGGTACCTTATGAGTTTTCCTCATCAGAAAGGCACCTCAGGAACCTGTAAGCTCACCTGTCCTATAGCACATTTTCTCAACTGGACGGTCATCCATAAACAAACTTCCCACATTTTCTCACATGTAAGGACACCCTTTAAAGCGCTGCATCACATCTTATCCCCTGGAGTGGCACTTCTCCATTGGAGGAGCCCCTGATTTATTGTAATTTATTTATTTAATGTATTTATTGCATGAAAGGGCACCCTAGAAGGCATTTGAGGGCCCTTCCTTTCATTTTTGGCCCTCTAGAGAGCACTTTAGCGATGCTCTTTCAAACATGGGGGAACCACATCCATGTTAATGCACTTTTTTTCTACTAACTAGAATGATATTTTCCAAATGCCCTTGCACTATAAAAACAACACTTAGTGTAAATAAACTTTTAACCACTTATAAGTTTACCCTTTTTTATTTTAATTCTACTAATTATTATTATTGGGACCATGCTGCATGGTGATTCTGCACTTTAAATAAAACTGATTGACTGATTCACGGAATATATGGCATATCAAATGCTTTGGTATTTCTGTTCTGGTAAAGTTCACACCAAGGTGGCACATTTTACTCTGTTGTATTCTATTATCCTTCTTAAATGTCCCCACACTAGGATTACCCTGAGCGGAGAGCAGGATGCAACCACTGACCAAAAGCACAACTAAAACAGAGTTTTGCAAACAAAGTTACAAAAGCAACATCAAAGAAGTGCTCTTAAGACCTTGAGGCATGATGGGAACTAGGGCAGCTTAAATTAGAGCCAAGACACCGACCCAGCCATCACCCCAGTTGGTTTACCAGAACGCCTCAGTAGATACCTGACAACTAACCATCCCTGTCCATCGGAAAATGCATCACATGTGGCATCTTAAGGAGGAATAGGAGGTGGAGGGGACTGTGTTAACTAGTCAAATACAAAGTCAGCCCAGATGAATGTGTGGTGACATCACATGGATGTGACAGCTTGCAGAGTTTGAGTTTGCATCGTGCCAAGGGGAGCGTGGGAGCTGAGTGGAGCGCAGGGCCCTGGCAGAGCACAAAGGGGGTAGCTGGACGGTGACAGGGGGGTGACAGGATGAGGACGGGGGGAACACACCGCCTGTAACATGGTGTATGGACGAAGTTTCTTAGTGAGGTGCGGCGTGGCTCAGGAGGCAGAGTGGTCGTCTGGTCATTGGAGGGGAAATTATAGTCTACATCACATCCAAACTGATCCGTTTGATAGGTTCTTGGAATGTTCTTGGAATGGTTCCCCCTTTTCCTGCACAAATCACTTTCCACCATAAGTGCAATATCACTAACATGCGTGTTTAGCACTCATTAAGTAATTTCAGCACTGTCTGTGTATCAAGTCTAACAGCTCCTGAATCCCAGTACCGGGCGTCGGGTTCTGTAACTTGGTCCATTTTCTATTCATATACACTGTTTATTATATATATGTTGTTTATATTTATATAGGCTGTTTATATTTTTTTATATTTATTATATATATACTGTTTATATTTACATAGGCTGTTTATATTTTTTTATATTTATTATATATATACTGTTTATATTTATATAGGCTGTTTATATTTTTTTATATTTATTATATATATACTGTTTATATTTACATAGGCTGTTTATATTTTTTTATATTTATTATATATATACTGTTTATATTTATATAGGCTGTTTATATTTATTTATATATACTGTTTATAGTTATACATACTGTTTATAATTATTTATATATACTGTTTATATTTATATATACTGTTTATACTTATATATCTTATTTCTTATATTTACACTTACACTTTTTTCTTTTTTTTTTTTTTACCTTATTTTTTACCTTTATTTATTTATTTAGGCTTATACTGGGACCTGAGTCCTAATTTTGTACCACTAACGTGTAAATGTGTAAATGACAATAAAGTTCCTTGAATCCTCGAATCCTTGAATCCTTGGTTCTGCCTGTCAACACACTGTCACTCAGCGTAACCAACAGAACCCAAGATGTTCCTCTCCTGGCTCCAGTTCAGCTGACCGTTTAAAGTGGCAATAAAGCTCAGCAGTTATACCCATCCCCCGCCCACACAAACACACACTCACACACACACCCAGACACACACACACACACACACACACACAAACAGACACACATACATGCACACACAGACCACCACCACCCCTAAATGGAAGATGCTGTTTAATTTAGTGTTGGCATATTATTGTTTTTTATTATTTTTTATCTTTAGACTTAGCATTCACTATTATTTCTAACACAGGGTGGCAGTGATTAGAGACAAGATATATGTTGGGCATAGGTGACAGGAAGAAGTGGGCACAAGGGGGAGGAGGGCACACAAGTTTTCCCCAGACCTGAGGCAGGGAGGATGGATATAATTTTGTCTCTTCAATAAAACATTAAAGATACGAGGATTGACTGGACCTTGTGTCTTTTGGGTCTGCGTAAAGATCACCAATGCTCCTCCTGTGTATGTGATGGCAAGAGTGGAAATGTTTGTAGGAAAAGGAGAAATTGC
Organism: Myripristis murdjan; assembly: GCF_902150065.1. Taxonomy (NCBI): domain Eukaryota; kingdom Metazoa; phylum Chordata; class Actinopteri; order Holocentriformes; family Holocentridae; genus Myripristis; species Myripristis murdjan. Next base: position 39,960,838 of record NC_043992.1, on the reverse strand, counting down.
CATTACACATTGTGCTGGGCAAACATCTATCCTGCTGAAGTGCCTCTGAACCAACACCTGGATCCCTGCCAGCTCAGCAGGTGTGATTCTGTTGCTCGAACCTAACCTCTGACGACGGCTCAGGTCAGCACAAATAAGGCATTTATTTGAAAAATACTTTAAAACCAAAGTGGTTTCCTGACAGAATGAAACAGAGATTTCACGTCTCTGAACCCTATAAAGCCTGAAATATGAAAGAATTGGCAGAAAATTCCAATTTTTTGAAATTGAACCTTTTATTTAGTCCTATAACAAAATGTAAAAAATAAATAAATACATAAATAAATAAATAAATAAATAGATATGTTATTACACAACCTTTCTGTTGTATGATATATGATATGTACTTGAAGTGCCAATGATACAGTCCAGGGTGAACAGGGGAAGTGTCCAAAGGTATACAACAGTATTTTGGTCACGTATTGATTAAACTGAATGTGTGAATTGATAACGTGTATCACATATGATACAAATGGCTTTATAGGGTTAAAGTTCGGGTTCTGTCCATATGGTGGTATTTGCAACATGTTTGAAACAAAGCTGAACGTTTGTTTTCAGGGATGCACAGCCCATGGCTTTCATTTATTTATTTATTTTTACTTTGAGCGCCCTCTTCAGCCCGCTTGTCTGAACTATCACTTCAAGTTCTTGATTTTTGCGAGTTAACGTGAGCTCTGCTTGTCTTGTGAACATAAAGCAGGAGTTTGCAGCAGTGTGACTGATTTACTGCCTGCCTTGCCAGTGACTCCAGTGCTGCCTGGCAACTCTCCAAAAACAACCACATTCACAACAAATTAGAGTGAACGAGTGCTGTCTCTCTGTTAGTCGTCATGTCACCTTCCCAGGGACTACAGATGAAAAGTAGCTGTTTTTACTAATTCTGGCATATTTACATGGGTGTATCTCTCACACTAATGTTCATAAATATGCAGTGTTCCTATTAAATAAACCAATAAAAAAAAGTCACAAATCCTTAGACTGTTCATTCATTCATTCATTCATTCATTCATTCAGTCAAGCAACTCTGTTGTATTATCTAACACCCAGCCAACATTTTGCCTCACAGAGCAAGAGCAACTCTACAATTTGTTCAGTTTGTCCAACAGTTCAGTGTCTAGAGCATGGCTTAGTACAGTGGTTTTCAAACTTTGTCTCTGATTTCTGAATCCAAGCACCTCATTTATCCGACTACAACATTTTGCTTTGAGAACTACAACAGAAAACCAACAGCTCTCATGCAGTTAATGAATGATAACCCACCCGTTGAAGAATATAACATTACAAATAAGAAACTGGGTGAAAGAGCTGCAATTGGTGCCTCTTGAACAGATTTATTTGAACACTCAAGTAACATTACTATTATTAAGTAAAAATAAATACTTTCAAAATCCTCTAATATACTCATGAGTTATACATTTTTCTATTTTCAGATTTCTCTCACGTACCCCCTGTAGTACCTTAGTGTACCAATGGGGGTACGCGTGCCCCCATTGGAGAAAACCAAGTGAGTGGAAGTCTTCTCTTGCAAATGCATTTACACCTTTTCATTGGTTTCACACATTTTTCACACCGTTTTTAAAACAGTCAGCACAGATCAGCTCAGATCACAAAGAAGTGTGTGTGTGTGTGTGTGTGTGTTCATGTGTGAGAGCATTTGCATCAGTGCTCATAGAAACATAGGCTCTCATGGCACTGATAATTGCACCACTGCATAAATGAGAGTGCTTTCGATAAAAGATGGACCTGGGTTTGTGGATCACATTTGTTTCTCCCCTCAGTGTGGCGATTAACTTCATCCAACTCAAATCCTGCTCAGCCACTCATAAAGTCTTGTGGAGAATGGTATTAACTTGTGTCGAGGTATAAGCCCAGGGCTAATTTTTAGAACCGTTTTATCACTGCTGTGCCAGACTTACATACCGTGGTTGATGACTAAAGAAACTTGCCACACTATTTATAGGATAATCTCATGAAATCCTCCCCGTCATTCCCAGCCCACCCTCTCCCTCACCCTCCCACTTATAATTATCTCCCTGACTTTGTTCTCCACTCTCTGTCTTCCTCCCTGCCCTACAATTTAGCTTGATGGAACTTCCTGTTTAACAATTAATGCATGCCTTGTTTTGGCTTTTTTGGGGCATTACTGATTGCAAAATCATCCTGTTTTCCACGTTGGAGGCTATTTTTGTGTTTAGTCTGGGATGACTAGATTGTATGTCGACTGTGAGTCCAACACTGGACTCACAGTCGACATGCAATCTAGTTTTTGTGTCTTTGATGAAGGGCCAAAAGTGAAACGCTGACTGTAAACATTTTTAATTATATATCGCATACGTGTTAAATCTATGTAGCTCACCCTGCAAAGTCATATTAATGACAAATATATTAATTTGGCAATATAGCAAACAGGAACAAACAATCCTATTTTTTTTATCCTTAAGATGTATTGTTATTTATTAGTCTGTTTTGATGTAACAAGCTCTGCTTTAGCAGACAGTAAATTGTCTTATCCACTGCATTTGTTATGAAAGAACATGCACAACCTTGAATCGCTAACAGGAAAAAAAAAAATAAAAGAGAGAGATTTCTTCCTAGCTAAAGCACACAGGCACAGATTTAATGAACATAAAAATACCCCGAAATCAACACCAGAGAAAAAGTCAAGAGTTTCACAGTGTAAGTTTATACAAAACTGTCCTTTACAAAACAACACTGTGGCCAGAGAGACATGATACGCTAGTGTGGCTTACAAACCGAAACTAAGATACATTTGAAATATTGGCATACAAATGCACCATGAACATAAATATAAATAATTTCAAGGACATTCTGAAATATTGTAAATCTATCTATCTATCTATCTATCTATCTATCTATCTATCTATCTATCTATCTATCTATCTATCAGTGCTTGCTGTGTATAAGCTATTAGGGACTGCTCATCTCAACAGTCTCAAAGCTCAGCAGTCTCTCTCCAGTGTCATGCTAAATCACGTGTGTGCACAGTGGGTGTTCCATACAAGATGCAGAAGCACTAAGTCCAATATTTGACTATGTGACTCTTCTGTTGGTGTCGACCACAACTGGTACCACTCTTTGTGTTACTGAGTTTCATAAAGCACCACCTGTCCTTTCTGTGTCTCCATCTCTTCGTCTGTGTGTTGTCTTATTGTGAAATTGGAAAGTCAGAGAGGCTATCAGTATGCATGCATTCATGCAATAATACAAGTGCCAAAGTATCCTTAAAAGCAGAACATGCAGTTTGAAATGGGGACGTCCCACTTTGGGATGATGTGTTATGCCATGTAAGCCAATCAGTTCTCAAAAGAATATAACGCCTCAGGAGTTCAGGACAATTTTTTTTTTACTCCATCATAACCCAAAATATCAGAGCATTTTGCTCCATTTATGTTTTTGTGTAAATTTGTCATCATAACACTAGATCCAAGACAGGGATTTAAGTGTTACATTAGTTCCATGGGTTATTAGTCCTGGCAGGAACCCAAGGGTAATTCATGCCCTTGACATGGTTCTTGGCATGAACTGAATCTTTCCTCAGCCTCATCCTTAACATGAATAAACAAAGTGATGTGCCCTTCCATTTGAAACTGCATAGTCTTTCTTTCACTCTATGATAGTTAGATAAATAAATGTAAACACTGACAGACAGAGGCACCTTCATTTGATTGCACAGCCAGCCTCAGTGTGTGCAAGACATTTTATGGAGGGGGAATTTAGTTCTACTTGCAAACTTAAAATGTCAGCCACTTGACAAGGCTCCTCTACAGCAACTTGAGAGCTTGACAAGAGTACTTGAGACTATCACATTCACCCTCTCAACAAATATCAAGTCGAAGCTCTTCTTACTCTTTCCCCCCCGCCCTGTTGTCTTCTGTGCCGCAGCCACACAATCTTTCCCTCTTACATTTCTCGCTTTTGTTCTCTCCTCCATCTCAGTGTGTCCCTACTCCACTGCTTTCTCCCCAGTGTGCGTTGTGTGCTCTTTCTCAAACTCTATTTTTCCTTTTTCTCTCTGTATCTCTGCCTCCTTGTGTGCCTCTTACCGATGCTCGCTTGCTCTCTCTCTCTCTCTCTCTCTCCCTCTGTGTCGCTCTTTTCCTCTCCCTTGATGTTTCTTTCTGTTTGTCTCTTGATTTGTCTCACAGAGTCTCATACTGGCTTTTGATCTCTCTCTCTCTCTCTCTCTCTCTCTCTCTCACACACACACACACACACACACACACACACACACACACACTATCACTCCCCTCCTGGGTTGCCTACAGATCAGAGTTGGCATATTACTCAGTTAGCTGCAGTGTTACCGGGCTCCTCGATTCATCTCGGTTATATGGGTGACCCATTTCTGCACAAACTCATGGATTTTAATGCTAAAGTGCTTTGCCACATCAATTCAGACAATCCAGACTTTGAGCATGTGGTTCTCCTTAAAGCCCTTTCTCCCCTTTAGTCAACTTGTCTTCAAAAAAATCCAAATAATATTGCAATTAAATTCATCTAGGAGCTCTCTCTCTCTCTCTCTCTCTCTCTCTTTCTCTCTCTCACACTCTCTCTCTCTCTCTCTCTCTATATATATATATAGATAGATAGATAGATAGATAGATAGATAGATAGTGAAAGTATTCAGACCCCCTTCACTCTTTCACTTTTGTTATGTTGCAGCCTGATGCTACAGTTGTTTCAGTTCATTTTTTCTCGCATTAATCTACACTCAGGACCCCATAATGACAAAGTGAAAACAGAATTTTAGAAAAAGGAAAAACTGAAGTACTATTCAGATCCTTTGCAACAACACTTGAAATTTGGCTCCCTTTCCCTTTTATTATTTTATTTTTTTCTTTCTAATACTCTGGTGATATTTGTATCATGTCATTGCTGTTATTATTGTTATCATTATTAACATTATCATCACTACCACTATTATTATTGTGAGCTTGCAGTATAAAACAGTATATGTACGCATGAGAGGGTATGTTTTGTGTATGTACGATATGAATTAAAAAAATTATATATATATAAAAAAATACATTTCTCCAATTTCTCTTTGTGGTTGCTGAGCTCCAGAGATCCTGTGTGGAGACGGGACAAAGCTCCAGAAGGACAACCATCACTGCTGCCCTCCACTGATCTGGGCTTTATGGCAGAGCGGCTGGACGGAGGCCTCTCCTCAGAGCAAAACACATGGAAGCTGCTTGGAGTTTGCAGAAAAGTACCTGAAGGACTGTTAGACTGTGAGAAACAAGATTCTCCGGTCTGATGAAACCAAGACTGAACTGTTTGGCCTCAGTTCCAGATGTTCTGTCTGGAGGAAACCAGGCAGCGCTCATCACCTGCCCAGTACCATCCCAGCAGTGCAGCCTGGTGGTGGCAGCATCAGGCTGTGGGGGTTTTTCAGCAGCAGGGACTGGGAGACTGGCCAGGGTCAAAGTACAGAGACATCCTCAATGAAAACCTGCTCCAGAGCGCTCAGCACCTCCGACTGGGCCGAAGGTTCATCCTCCAACATGACAGTGACCCTGAGCTCACAGCCAAGACAACACAGGAGAGGCTTAGGGACTCTGTGAAGGTCCTCCAATGTTCCAGCCAGAGCCCTGACCTGAGCCCTAACATCTCTGCAGAGACCTGAACATGGCCGTCCACCGACGCTCCCCATCCAAGCTGACCGAGCCTGAGAGGATTTGCAAAGAAGAACGGCAGAAAATCCCCCAGTCCAGGTGTGCACAGCTTGATGCTTCATACCCAAAAAGACTGGAGGCTGTAATCGCTGCCAAAGGAGCTTCAACTAAGTCCTGAGTAAAGGGTCTGAATACTTTTGTCAATGTGATATTTCAATTTTTCCTTTTTAGTAAATTTACAAAAAATTCTACAATTCTGTTTTCACTTTGTCATTATGGGGTACTGAGTGTAGATTAACGAGAGAAAAAATCAATTTAAACGATTGTAGCATCAGGCTGCAACATAACAAAAGTGAAAAAAATGAAGGGGGTCTGAATACTTTCTGAATGCTCTGTATATATATATTTGTGTGTGTGTGTGTGTGTGTGTGTGTGTGTGTGTGTGTGTGTGTGTGTGTGTGTGTGCTTTATGGTATTTTTTAAATCTTGCATATCATCACTATAATATTCCTAAAATATTGTAATAAGGATTTGTCATTTTGTTGTCATATTAGTAGGCTATCCCTCTAAAATGTATTCTAGGATCATTGTAGTTATTTTCCATAATGGGCTAATAAAGATATTTCCTATCAATAGCAAATGGTCTTTGGAGTTTTTTCGGCGGGATGACATGCTGTGAAATACTGATGCCTTTTTTTTTCTTTTTTCTTTTTTCTTTTTTCTTTTTTTTTTTTTTTTAAACTGTGGATGCAATAATAGGATGAAGACTGCTTATTCCAAACGGATTATAGTTTTATTATTTATATCAGATAACCCACCTTATAGAACAGCAGGAAAAAGATTTTTTTTCAGAGGTTCCCAAACAATTTCATAACAAAAACGCCCTTTCTGATAACGATTCGATACGCTGAGTAATGCCATCTGGGACAATTTTTTTTTTTTTTTTTTTTTATCTATTTTATACAGGATTTCGAAAGTGTCTGTGTGTATGTGGGTGTGTGTCGGGGAAAGGTCTGAGGAACCTTTGACCCAAACATCCGTTCATGCATGTTTTCCATTGTGATCACTCCTATAGGAAGCGTAATGACAGTAAAATTAAACTGTGCTTTAATATATTCACCCTGGGGACCGCATGGAGCACAAGAAGGACCCCTAGTGGATCACTAGGCCCCACATTGGGAGGTAATGTAACGTGATTTAAATGTACTGTAATTGCAGATAATTGGGTGCTAGTGAGCAGACGCTCCAACCACCACCCACCCACCAGCACTGAACTGCTGTGAACTATTTACACAAACCCCATGCAGAGCTCAGCCTGAGAGTAAGACAACCTCCCCAGATCCACTCCACGTTTTTATCTGCGCCCTTACTAGGCGCCGTATTGCTGATGGGGGAGAATTAGATGAAATACCAAGAAACGACATGCAATAAAGGCGGGAGTGTAACGGGGAAAACATTGGTGAGTGTTAACCGACCGGGGAAATGTAAGAAGGGACGCGATTCCTTTCCCTGCCGCTGCCGCTGCGTGTGAGGAGCCTCCATACCTTCGCCGGAGGATGCTGCGTCTGTGAACCATTGTACCCGAGCATAATCCATGCAGTGTCTTGGATCGCATCTCCCGGTGATATTTTCAGGGATATAAGGTGATATGCGCATAGGTTATCAAGGCTCAGGAACGCGGTAAAGGCGTTTTGAAGGTTCCCAGTGTCTGTGAATCCGGACTATTTTGCGCGCAGTCTTGTTCAGTCGCGTCATCGCCGACTTCTGTTAGACGCAAAGAGAAAAAAAGAAAGGACTTGATAGTCTCCTGACTCTTAAATTATTCAGGTATACCGCTTCTTCGCGCTCAACATATGCTCGACTCTTTGTCTTACATCCTCCGTGCATGATCTTAAAACAAGATCCCCTAAGTGGTGGTGACACGGATGAAAGCCGATGGCCAAGCTCCCCCAATTTCCTCAGAAGGGGGATGCAACCTAAAATAACCCCGGTGCCAAATGGTAAGTCACAGTTAATTTATGGCTATGAATATGAGCAATGGCTCAAAATGTGAACATTCTTGAGGTTTTTGCAATTTATTTCTCTCTTCTCTAATGCACATAGCCCGTGCGGGTGTGTGCCGACCTAACCTAGTTGCTTATACCTGCAGCTTTTTGCACATCGCAAGGCGAGGGAGCCCTGAATTTGTGACACGGCTTCTCTGGAGACAGTGTCCGTCCCTGTCCCCTCTCTCGGAGCCCGGACATCGACGACTTTAATGGCTTTTGTGTTCAGGAGATGGAGGGTCTTACTGGTGCTGAACGTGCTCGCCGTGGCCGGTTTCATGACTTTCTGGGCCAAGTGCAATACACGTAGCGTCCCGGCCGTCGGTCAGGAGGCTACGGCTGATGGGAAGAGGCCCCGGGGCAACGGGACGGCGCAGCAGGGCGCCGGCATTAGTCATGAGGTGCTGCTCAAGAGACTCGGCTCTCTGGAGGACGTGGTGTACAGGCAATTAAATGGTAAAAAAAAAAAAAAAAAAAAAAACTTAACACAAAAACCTGTGAACCTACAGACATCCCCAACCGATCTGCAGAGACGCTAAGGTCATTGTAGGTGCCCCTGGTATTAGACATTAAAGGAGCTTCTCAAAATCTTGTCTTTCCACACACACACACACACACACACACACACACAAAGAGGTTGGCTCATTTCATTTGTTTTTCGGCTGGGCTAGTCTCATCTCTTATTTACCAGAGTCTCTTAGTTTATTTTCTTACAGCAAGAAATTCTCAAATAATGTTAAGACCTGAGTTTACATGATTATAAATAAGCACAAAAGCACATGCATTTTTTTCTTATTTACAAGCTATTTATTTATTTATGTATTATTTTATTTAAATTAGGTACAGCAATAGTGAGCTTATAAAGTTAACCTTTGTTGCTTTGAAAATGTAATGATACCAATTTGAAAACTGGCCATTTTTAGGGCAGACCTGGGGCAAAGTTTTCCCACCATGCGCAATAATGTTAACTGACTATGTTGGAGACTGGTAATAAGTTAACCAGGCACTGTCTAGTTAACTTAGCTTGCATCGGAGTCACTAATAAAAGCTATATAATCAACAAACTCTTAGGTACCTTTGTTTGGTAGTTTATTTTCTCACAGCAAGAGCTTCTCTAATAATGGTAGGGCTTGAGTTTACCTGAAAAACGTGATTGATTGTGAAAACTTGATTGTGCAAATTGGAAAACTGGCCATTTTCAGGGCAGATCTGGGGCAAAGTTTTCTCGCCATTAGCAACAATGTTAACTGACTGTTTAATGTAGGCTAACATACAGTAAGAAAAGCTATTACAGCAATATTTTAAAATACCTATTTAATTGTTTGAAAGATGCATTGCAATAAATAGGCGATATTTAAAAAAAAAATCATATTTCTGCTTCATTAAATTTTATACAACGACAGAATGTTTTAAGTTAAATTAATTTTATTTTTGTACAAATGTGACCTTTGCTTTCCAGAATCATATTTATTCGCAAGTTTGTCCTCCTAAGAGGCAAAACAGAAAGAAGCTCAGAAATTTGAAAACTTTGAACAATTTATTTATTTACACTCTTCCTTGACTTTAGATGACTTAAGATTAAAGTTCTAAAGAAAAAATAGTTTTTACTTATCCCTAAAACTTTGTCAATCTAGAGCTATTCTGGTGCTGAACTGATCCATGTGTCTTGGTGCTCCAGTGAGGTCAGAGGTCAGGGTTGGTTCGAGCAACACGCCGGAGCTGGCAGGCATTCAGTGCCTCGCTCAAGGACACTTGAGCAGGGTGGATGTTTGTCAGCAGTGGTGCATGAACCACCGGGTTGAAGGATGGTCCCTTTAGCCAACAGGCTGCCCTGCTGTCCCCAAATAATCCCAAATAAACTAAGATGAATGTAATGATGGTTATCCCTCACTCTGAAATGAACAGTGAACAAATGAAAGGCCACTGTGCAGCCTCACTGCCCGGCTCACAACCTGGAGAGTGAAAGATTTCTGCCTTTTATCATTAATTAGACAGCTCCATGTTGAATCTTGATGCCTTTTTTTCCTTGCTGGAATTTTGCAGCCTCAATATAGGATCAGCAGGCGAGTAAGACTGGGAACCCCAGGGCTGAGCATATTTGTTACATCTCTATTTTTATACTGTAACCCCGTACTGAAGGCACAATCTGTGCCAACACTTTGTCATAATGTCACATCAAATCATAAGCTCACCTCTCTCAACAGCGAATGACTACCTTCCCTGACATGGGGTTGGAGTTGGATCTCTGATAGGATTTTGTGTGTGGGGGTAACACCTGTAAGCCTTAGACAGGATTATTGAAAGAGGAGTGACTCAGCCACACCAGGGGATACTGACATGTAATCTTCTCGTTTGCCTTGCTCAGGTCTTTCTAAATCTCTCGGCCTCATTGAGGGCTTTGGGGGTCGAGGTAAAGGTGGCCTCCCTGCCACCCTGTCACCAGCTGAGGAGAGTGATGCAAAATACCTGAGGGAGAAGTATGGATATAATGCCTACCTCAGTGACAAAATCTCTCTGGATCGGACCATCCCGGACCACCGTCCCAGCAAGTGAGCACAGAGATTTGATTTAGCCAAAGCTGTCAAAAAACGGGTCTGACAAACTTGTTCTCTGTGCAGATTTCATAACCCTGCACTTTAAAATGAGCATGTTTTATTTTTAAGAGCACTAATAAAATGTTTGGCTTCATGACCCTTCTGCTGGTATCAGGAACAAATTCCTGTGTGCTTTGAAGTGTTTGTACCTAATGCACTGCACCCGTCCCTTTTAATTTCTCTTCCTCTCTCTCTCTCTCTGTCTGTGCCTCTTAATCTGTTGTTGGATTTGTGATGAAGCTGCACTATCAGTGTGTCCATCGATATGCATGTATGCATGGGCAGATAAATCTAAACACACACACACAGGTGGTGCTTGTATCAGCAGGTGTGAACTGCATGCTTCTGATTGCATTTGCGTATCATCAGTGTATATGCATGTGCATCCAGGGGTGCATGCTCCCATACTCCCAAATAGCCTTGTGTTGTATCTGTCTGCGAGCTTTCCATAGAAATGTTCATTCACAAAGTGTCTGTCTCTGCTCCTGAACCCCAGTTAAATGAGCAACAGCCCCCGTTTGAAAGTCGGGGATGATGAGAAAGCCTTCAGCCAATCTCTGCCACCAGTTGCGTAGCTTCCATGGTCGGGACTACTACTGCTAATGCAGTAATAGAATTAGCAGTAGTAGTAGCACTTGAAGTAGTAGTAGTTGTGGCAGTATATGTAGTAGTAATTATAGCCTTTTAGTATCAGTAACAGTACCAGTATCAGTTTTTTAAAGATTATTTTTTTGGCGTGTCTGCTTTATTTGACAGTCACAGTAGAAAGAGGCAGTAAGGGCAGAGAGACAGAGGGGATGGCACGCAGCAAATGGCCTGAGGTCAGATTCAAACCCAGTGTGCTGCGAACAGGACTCAGCCGGAACACGTGGTGTGGGCTCTTATCTGGTGACTGGGCTGCCCCCTGTCAGTGGACTTTTAAAGACACAGCGATCATCCTGGTGCCAGGAGTGCCAGCAACCATCATTTCATTGTGGATTCACTGAGATGGAGACACTTGAAAACAAAAATGTAAATGACAGTCGCTCAGCAGTGTAGAGGAAGTTTTTAGGCAACACTTTCCACAATGTGCTACTGTTTGGTGCAGTTTGGTTTTAACACTGGCCAGGACATTTTTTATTATGTTGGTCTCCCTCATATCTTTCCTTCTCCAGCGCTCTTTAAAAAAATAAAAAATAGTGCACTTTTTGCAGAAAACATGCAAACCTGGCAACTCTGCAAGTCTGTATAGACTTTATGCCAGCTGCTTATAACCTGATGTGGAGTTAAAATGACAATATTATTTGACATAGTTAAAAAAAATATGTGTAGGGGCAATTCATTAGTCCCTTGACACAATCCTGTGCCCTCAGCCGGAGGGTCAGGACGGCCCAGGGGGATCACTCAGTCATTTAGGGAGTTCTGATATGATTAAGAATGTGAAAAAATATATTTCCGATACACAAATCTATTGTAATCATACTTAACATACTTAACTTAAGTTCACCATTATTCATTGTTAAGCCTGTAACGGATACATAGGCATGTTTTGGGGCTGTCACAAGGTTGAGGATAATTGTGCCATCTGACTTCACCGGCTGTTGTGAATACATAGGGTTCATACTGATAATGTAGGCTGCCTTTATTCCAGTATGGAAGATAATAAGATACGAAGACCACCTTTTTTTTTAATGTGACAAGGAAAGGAGATAAGGAAAGGAAGGAAGTCACTCTCCACCAGTGTAACTGCACAGAGAGATGCAGCCAAAGCCTTGATGCACCTCTCTCCCCTTCATTAGAGCTGTAGCCCATTTAAACAAAGGCTGCAGTAAAAATAGGCCTCCTATCTGCAGTAGACAGACTGTGAATAGGCCAATATGGAAAAAAAAGGAAAAGGAAAGGAAAACCCATGTGATTATAGTTGAACAGGAGAAGGCACGTGATTCGTCTTTTAGCCTCTGCGAACAAGATGTCAGCAGCTCTGTGGAGGCAGCTTGGTCTTTCACGGTGATGATTGAGGAAGAGAGGAGCGCGCAAATCCCAGGATGCAAGTCTCACAGCAAGGCATTAGAATAACCTCACATAGAAAAGGTTTCATTTGGCTTTCAGATAAGATAGTCACACTGTGGCATAACTGCGTGTCTGTCTGTCTGTCTGTCCAGATGCAGGAAGGTCAGCTACCCGAGAGACCTCCCCCAGATCTCCCTCATCTTCATCTTCGTCAACGAGGCTCTGTCAGTGATCCTCCGCTCAGTGCACTCAGCTGTCAATCACACACCAGCTCACCTGCTCAAAGAGATCATCCTGGTGGACGACAACAGCGATGACGGTCAGTAGACTTTTATTCCCAAAGCACCCGTGTCTTTTTCCCCAAATGATTGAGATCTGCTGTATCTCAAGTCCCGCATTTCCTGTCAAGAGGAGGAAAAAAGCTACAGGTAGAAAAAAAAAACCAGAGTATCATGCATTCAATATGCACACTGCAAAAAAATCGAATCATTCAGTCTCATATTCAGTGTTAACCCTTTCACACATAGCGGTCACTACAGTGGACAGCTGTTTAAGAGTCATTTTCTCCTAAATGCAATGGTTTCTATGGTGGAATTGCATATCAGCTGTTAGAGTGCTCTCTGCTGCTCCCCTGCATTGAGGTTCATGCAGAGACTGCCAGCTCTTGTTGCTGAAAACATATTAATACTAGTAGAATGACATGGTAGGACCAGTCCTGTATTCTGAAAGAAGTATGGAGACTCACAGAGATATTCATGCCCTAAGAAGTGTAAAAGCACATCAGAAAGAAATATTGACTTAGGCTTTCATAATTCATGCATGAAAGGGTTAAAATCTTATTCTTTGTATAACAAGTCAAAAATATATACTGTATACCAAGGGGATGAGACAGTCCCACTTGTTTCCAAAGCAGTTTTTACTCATTTCAGGATTTTTTCTGGGAACAAGTATAAATAAGTTGAAACAAGGCAGAATATCCGATATAAAAATGTCACTTTTTTACTCTTGAGTCTGGAGTTGACCTCATGTGTGCGTGTTAGTTTTTGCACTGTGAGCTTAAACACACTCATACCATTATACACTGATTACATTAATATGTTGATTTGGACCAGGGGTCACCAACCCAGTCCTCCAGGGCCCCCTGTCCTGCAGGTTTTGGTTCCAGCTCTGCTCTTTCACACCTGACCCAATTAAAGCTCACGCATCTTCCTGCACATCCTGTTCAGGTAGATCTGCTTCAACCAATCAGCACCAAGCCCTGGTTTAGACAAATATTAGGCAGATATTAGTCTTTAAATAAACATTATGGCCCAGTCTGTGTTGCCTGTGCTGATTTGACAGATATTACTTCAGTCAGCCTCAGAGGTAACGGTCTGTGAAACTTGCCTCACTCTGCCTTACAAAGCCGCTAACCAGCATATGAAATTTGTTAAAATGGGTTTCAGGGGAGACTTTTTAATGTCCAGAGGCTTCTCCATCCTGAAAAGAATGACATTCAGACAGAGAAACACACACACACACACACACACAAAAACCCACTAAATCCTTGTAATGTGTTTCATCCTTTGAGATTTGGCATATAGATGGTAGAATTTAAACATGTAGCATGAAATAATGGCTCAAAATAACAGTTATAGGCAGGTAGTGCAGACATGCATGCACGCACACACACACACACACACACACACACACACACACACAAATAATTTAGAGCCTCCTCAGATTGCAGCTGCAGAAGGTACTGTCCCCTGTCACCAATAGAGTTTACAATCAACACTCCATATTGTGCTCTGAGCATACAGCCGAGTGCCTATATTGACTTCCCTTTATGATGTACATTATGTGTTTCCTTGTTTATTATTCTTCATTTTGTGCACATGTGACACACCCTTTTGCACAAGCAACACCCAAACTCTTTAACCCTTTATAGGGCACTCATTGAAATACTGTGAAATTAAAAAAAAAAAAAACAACCCTAGACTGTTATTAGTGAACATGACAGGACTTTATTACTTTTATAACATTTTTCTAAAATTTTCATTTTTCTATAGAAAATCAAAGCCATTGAGATTGGTCAAATGCCACAATCATGTGACCTGGGATGTAGAGCGATCTTTGCTGATTGGCTGGGTGAAGACCGAATGATTATTGAACTAACTGAGACAGGGGATGGGCCTGATATGTACAATTTCTGAAATTGCCAAAAACAGTCACTTGCCCTATAAAGGCTTAATCTCTTATAAGCATGTAAAAAAACAACACTTGCAAACACTTCAAAGCAATTTCATACAAGAAATTCGAGCTCCGGCGTGTGCGACACAGACAGCGTCAGCCAACACAAAAGCATACGTTAAGGCTTGCTGCGGGGAACACAGGGAAAGATGGCGCCCTGAAATGTCCACTGGCAGGACGGCGGCGTCGAATGCGTCACGGGGCTCCATCAGGGTGACAAGGTGACGGGCGTCTCCTCGACAGAAGCCGCGTCCACCGGTATTGAGGCTCGGTGTTTGGTCGGGTGACTAATGGGTCCAGCTTTTGCGGGGCGGACAGGCGGAGAGGCAGAGTGCCACAATAGGATGTCACTGGAGAGATGTCCCCGTCTTATTTATGGGGCTGCGCTGCCAGGCTGGGCCCTGTAAGACGAAGACAGGAAGAGCGGAGGGGAGTGGACTGCAAGGAGGGATGAGGGCGGATGGGATGAAATGAATGAGGAGGGAGAGAGGAAGAGGCGTATGTTGTGGAGGGGAAAGTAGCTTGAAGGGAGAGTCGGAGCAGAGGAGGTGAAAATAGGTAGTGTGAAAGAGAGAGAAAGATGCACACAGAGCGAGGAGATCAAGCCAGGCTATTAGAGGAAGTGGCAGACGAAGTGAGAGAGAGAGAGAGAGAGAGAGAGGGTGGGAAAGAGTGAGGGGCCTCAAGAAAAATAGGGTCGGACAGAGAGAAGGAGAGCGAGTGTAATGCATATGGAAAGGAGGGAGGGAGGAACGCAATAGAACGGAAGAGTAAAACAGATGCGATGAGGAAATGGGACGCGAGAGACGGTACGAGAGGAAGAGGAGGGGAGACCTCATGCGTGGAGGCAGAAACAGCCGGGGCATGAAAAAGTGGCTGAGGATGGCCAGAAATGCAAGGAGAGAGAGAGAGAGAGAGAGAGAGGGAGAGGGAGAGGAGGGTAAAAGGAGGGAGAGACAGTTCAATCCCCCCCATGCTCTTGGCTCTGCTGGATGGCTGAGAGCCAGCTATCTATCACAGAGGGAGGAAACTGCAGCAGGGGAGAAGGCGAGGCATGCAAACAAATAACACTCACCATTCTCTCTCCGCCTGCATACGTCGCCCGGCTCGGCTTTTTTGGCCTCGCATGACGGTTTGGACAAAACTCACACGTGTGTATGCGTGTGTGTGTGTGTGTGTGTGTGTGTGTGTGTGTAAGAAACCGAGACAAAGAGCATCAGAAATGTGTTTATTTGTCTGTGATGATCATCAAGAATATAGAGAGACAGAAAAACAGAGAGCATTACAAATATGTGCAAGTGTGTGTGTGTGCATGTAGGCGTGTGTGTGTGTGTGTGTGTGTGTGTGTGTGATGCAAAGGAAGAGGGGCTGTGACTGTTTGGCTCCGGAGGGAAAAGGCTGATCACTTGAGTGAGAGATCAAAGGTGCAGCGGCTGCCACCACTCAGGAAGCCGCAGACTCCCTGTGGTGGTTTTTGCCGTCTGCTGGAACGCGATACAGAGCCGCAGGGACGCGAGAGAACACGCTTACGTCGCATCCTCCTGCCGCTGTGTGTGTTTGAGTCTTGAATATGACACAAAACTGGCCAATGTGATGAGGCCTTTTGGTTTGGTTGTGTTTTTGTTCCTCTGAGTGCGAATAATCAGACGACGGGATTCTTTATTGATCGCTGAGGAGCTGTTCTGTTTCCTCTTGTCTGGGTCAGGGTCAGGGTCAGCCAAACAACAACAAACCCAGCGCTGGCAGGGGCTCAAAGCCTTTCTTGTGGCTTAATGCTTCGTCCTTAAGTTGAAGAGCAGACTCTCGAACTACGAGCAGGGTTCATAGGGTCAGACAAACTCCGGAAATTTGAAAATGCAATTTCCAGGTCCTGGGAAAAGTTATGAAAAAAAAAACAATTGCAAAGCCGTGGAAACTGACCAACACAGTGTTCGCTCAGTTTAAAACTGATTCACCAGTTCAGCGTGTTGTGGCCCTTGAGGATTCCTGTGATGTGTGTTCATGCATCAGTTTGTCTCAGTGTGGTAAAGAAAGCTGAACATACTTTACTTCACCTCTGCGAGCCAGTGGTATCCACAGACTGACTGCTCTGTTGTTTCAGCTTGGACTGGACTTACAAAGTGAAAAACTCTGTCCAGGTTTATGTGAGTCTCTCGTTTGTTTTACAGAGGCTTATATACAGTATTTGACTGACTTTCACCACATAGCGCCCATGGTGCTAAAACAAACATTTTCAGGGGCAAATCTAAAAAATACATTTTATGGAAAAGTCATGGAAAGGTCAATGAAAACCTCCGGCAAATACAGCGGTGGAAAAAAGTTTTCGGACACCCTTAAAATTTTACACAATCTCAAATATTATCATGAAATATTTGTGGAAAAATCTTTTTTGTGTTTCAAAAGGTGTGGCTGCATTAGACAGATACAAACAAATACAAATTATATTTTTTTGTTTATTGTTTACAAGAAAAACTAAGCAAACTAAATAGTTGACAGTGTAATCTTTCTCTTCAGGCGTGTTTCCTGCGTTAGGTTCCTTGTTTTAGCCATTTTTGTGTCTGAAGAACTTTCAGATGTGCTGCTTTATATAGACACCAAGCTGGGCAACAAAAATTGGGTCTTTTAATAAAAAGAACCACCTTCATCACTTGTACCAAAATGACCCAATACTCCAAATTTCTGTGTATTTTTATGGAACCAATCAATTTGAAGTTTTTAATGGCTTTTTTAGGATTTGTTTAGTATTTGGGCTGTGACTGGACTAAAAGAAATTGCACTTGAAGACCTAAGAGTGATTTGTTAATGTAATATTTCACAAATGCAGGGGCTGTCCCAAAACTTTTTTCCACCACTGTAGGTGTCTGAATCACAACAAGACCAAAACCCTGCTGCTGTTTTCATCCCATGTGTTTTTGTCTCTTGTGGCCCAGAGCAACTCAAAGGACCACTGGAGGAATACGTGAACAAGCGCTACCCCGGCCTGGTGAAGATCGTCAGGAACCAGAAGAGAGAGGGGCTGATCCGCGCCAGAATCGAGGGCTGGAAGGTGGCCAGTGCCGAAGTGACCGGCTTTTTTGATGCCCATGTGGAGTTCACTCCTTCCTGGTGAGTCGGTTCGGCCTTTGGATAGACTTGAAAAACCTCAGGGTAGAACTGTTGGGATGCAAGGGAGTCAAATCATTCATTGAGAGAGAAACAGCACAGAATCAGCACCATAGGATTTGGTTCAGGCTCTGTTTGGCTGTGATGAATAGTGTGAATCTTTAGGCTAACAGAGGTTCAGTTCCTTTGGTGGCAATTCAGTTTAAAAATGATGTTTTTTTTGTTTTTGGAACGATTCAGTTTGGTCCAGTTTTGTGAACCATGATGCAGGCCCACCTTGTTGTCATGTGGTAAAGATGATGATGAGACGATGAATGCCTCTCAGTTCTCGAAAGAGTATAGCTAACAAAAGACAACTCCTTAGCCCCATCATAACCACAAAAAAAAAAAAAAAATTGGAGCATTTTGTTTCACATGTGTTTTTGTGTTTTTGATAACAAAACATTAGAGACAGGCAGTTTAAATTGTTGCATTAATTCTATGAGTTATTAGTCTTGGCATAAACCTGAGGGCTTTAATCTTTCCTCAGTATTTCTGTAATAAACTTAGTGGTCTGGCCTCTCATTTGAAATTGTTTAAAGAATGGTGAATGATTTGATTCAAAGCATTTCATTTGATTCAGGTCAAAGTCAGAACAATTCATTCTATTTAATTAGCAGATCAATTCACTTGAATCTGCAAAAATTAATAACTGATGCATTGATGTAATGAATAAATCATTGCATCCCTAGTTATGGCACAAATGAAGAATTTCATTTCAAAATGAGATATTCACTATTTGAAAAGAGAAGATAACAGCTTCATTTACCAAATGGTGTCTTGCATGAAAGTGAATCACATTTTGTGTTATTAATAGAAGTTCTGAGTCATCATAAATCCTCTTTGCCTTGTCAGTTTTTTTTCATATAGATAAAATTATCTAAGGCAGCAAAACTTTTCCAAAATGCGTAAAATTTTGCAGGCATAACCCATTGAAGTGCAATAGAACAACCGCAGCATTATTACAGCACTTTCTTTCAAAGCTGCCGCTAAGTGTGAGTCACTTCAGTGCTTTACAGAGTCCATGAAGGAGAGCACAAAGCAACAGCAAAGAGCCTAAAATGAACACACCAAACACTATCCTGTGCCTGGAAAAAATAAGATAAGAGTACGTAGGGCTGTGTGATATCACAGTATATATCGTGCAACAGTAGAAAGTCATCAGTCGTCAGTCATTCAGTGTGGTGCTGTATCAGATCAACTCTGTGGTAATTTATTACGCTAGGTGATATTCTGTAATTTGAACAACGCTTAGTTGTCCTTTGCGCTCCACACATGAGCGTAGGCAACATAAACTTACTGCACAACAAACACAATAACACAGTGTAATGTAAATCCTGTGTGGAAGCGTAGCAGTAGCAGTATCTAAAAAAAAAAAAAAAAAAAAAAAAAGGGATTTCCCAGTTTGGGATCAATAAAGTAAATCTATCTATCTATGCTGTGGTCAGCATGGTGCGATTGTCTGTTCTGAGTGTCACACTTCACCGATCACTAAAACTCTGCACAGCAGCGTCAACTTATTAACTCTACGCAAAACACTCACTCCGAAGCAACGTTTTGATATATTTCTCACTGTGAATTTGGTGAGTCCTTGCAGTCTGTAGAATTTGGGGGATGAGCTGGCAACATCACAACAGACACGCAAACCTCCTCAGTTCCAACCGGTTGAGGAGACATGAAAATCGGCATCATGTTGTCTTCATCAACCGGCAAAAAACACGGATGTCGCGCCAAAAAGTGGCCTTGTGTCGTCCTGTGTGCGTGGTGCATGGGTGCAGGAAGCCTCAGCGTTTTGACAGAAAAGTAAATGACCGAGGTAACTGACTGAAGTAGTGTCCCTCCATATGGCACCTTCACGGCACTGTTGTTGCCTGGGAAAAAACTGTGCCAGCATTGGGAAGCATGTACATCATTACACTGCTATTTTAAATACTTTACACTTAAACTTATATTTTGTTTGCTGTTGAATTGAAAATTTGCCCAAAGGTTCCAAATAAAAGGAGAAAAATAATAAAATATGATTAAGTATCTTTTATTTGTCATTTATTTAATTAGAAATGTAATAAGGAATAAGTCTTTTCATGTGATCATTTTAGATAAACAATTTATTCATGTATTTCACTGAAAAGGTGCAATATTGATATATATTGTTATCTGGATATAAAATGACCATATCGGGATATGAGATTTAGGTCATACTGCACAGCCCTGAGAGTAAGAAAAGAGGAGGGTGGGTGGCCCTGTAAGTTAAAGTGTAAAACGTAAGATGCGCAGTTCATGAAATATACAAAAGATGAATAAAATACAACCTCATACTAAAGCCTGTCTCCAGAAGTAAGTTTTGAGTGATTTAAAGGATTTAAAGTGATTTAAAAGCAAACATGTTGTGCAACACAACATGTTTGTCCTGTCCACCTCTAGGTAGGTCTTTTACTAGCTCACTAGCTGAGTGTACTATCAGAGTCTGCACACCCCAGTTCACTCAACATAAATAGACACACACTCCGTGGAACTGCGCTGAGCTGAATCAAATGGAATTGTTAATAAGTTGGTACAACTTTAGGGACCGGCTAACTAACTGAAGTGGGCGAGTGAAAAGAGATCTTAAGAGAACCCGCCCCATGCCATCTGTCTTTAAGCTTGTGTGTCTGTGCATGTGTGTGTGTGTGTGTGTGTGTGCATTCCACCAGGGCCGAGCCAGTTCTGGCCAGAATCAAAGAAGATCACAAGAGGATCATCTTGCCCTCCATTGACAACATCAAACATGACACGTTCGAGTTGGAGCGCTACGAGAACTCAGGCCACGGATACAACTGGGAGCTGTGGTGCATGTACATCAACCCGCCCAAGCAGTGGTGGGACGAGGGCGACACCTCCGCACCCATCAGGTATATACGTGTGTGTGTGTGTGTGTATGTGTGTGTATATATATATATATATATATATATATATATATACACTACCAGTCAAAAGTTTGGACACACCTTCTCATTCAATGCGTTTTCTTTATTTTCATGACTATTTACATTGTAGATTCTCACTGAAGGAATCAAAACTATGAATGAACACGTGGAGTTATGTACTTAACAAAAAAAGGTGAAATAACTGAAAACATGTTTTATATTCTAGTTTCTCCAAAATAGCGACCCTTTGCTCTGATTACTGCTTTGCACACTCTTGGCATTCTCTCGATGAGCTTCAAGAGGTAGTCACCTGAAATGGTTTTCCAACAGTCTTGAAGGAGTTCCCAGAGGTGTTTAGCACTTGTTGGCCCCTTTGCCTTCACTCTGCGGTCCAGCTCACCCCAAACCATCTCGATTGGGTTCAGGTCCGGTGACTGTGGAGGTCAGGTCATCTGGCGCAGCACTCCATCACTCTCCTTCTTGGTCAAATAGCCCTTACACAGCCTGGAGGTGTGTTTGGGCTCATTGTCCTGTTGAAAAATAAATGATGGTCCAACTAAACGCAAACCGGATGGGATGGCATGTCGCTGCAGGATGCTGTGGTAGCCATGCTGGTTCAGTGTGCCTTCAATTTTGAATAAATCCCCAACAGTGTCACCAGCAAACCACCCCCGCACCATCACACCTCCTCCTCCATGCTTCACAGTGGGAACCAGGCATGTGGAATCCATCCGTTCACCTTTTCTGCGTCTCACAAAGACACGGCGGTTGGAACCAAAGATCTCAAATTTGGACTCATCAGACCAAAGCACAGATTTCCACTGGTCTAATGTCCATTCCTTGTGTTTCTTGGCCCAAACAAATCTCTTCTGCTTGTTGCCTCTCCTTAGCAGTGGTTTCCTAGCAGCTATTTGACCATGAAGGCCTGATTGGCGCAGTCTCCTCTTAACAGTTGTTCTAGAGATGGGTCTGCTGCTAGAACTCTGTGTGGCATTTATCTGGTCTCTGATCTGACCTGCTGTTAACTTGCAATTTCTGAGGCTGGTGACTCGGATGAACTTATCCTCAGCAGTAGAGGTGACTCTTGGTCTTCCTTTCCTGGGTTAGGGTTAGGGTTAGGGTTTTCCAGACTGACTGACCTTCATTTCTTAAAGTAATGATGGACTGTTGTTTCTCTTTACTTAGCTGATTGGTTCTTGCCATAATATGAATTCTAACAGTTGTCAAATAGGGCTGTCAGCTGTGTACCAACCTGACTTCTGCACAACACAACTGATGGTCCCAACCCCATTAAGAAGGCAAGAAACTGCACAAATGAACCCTGATAAGGCACACCTGTGAAGTGAAAACCATTTCAGGTGACTACATCATGAAGCTCATTGAGACAAGGCCAAGGGTTTGCAGCGCTGTCAACAAAGCAAAGGGTGGCTACTTTGAGGAATGTAAAATATAAAACATATTTAGAGCTATTTAACATTTTTTTCTTTGCTACATAATTCCATATGTCTTGCTTCATATATTTGATGTCTTCAATATATATCTACAATGTAGAAAGTAGTAAAAATAAAGAAAAAACACTGATTGAGAAGGTGTGTCCAAACTTTTGACTGGTAGTGTGTATCATTGAGGATGTCTCTGTACTTTGACCCTGGCCAGTCTCCCAGTCCCTGCTGCTGAAAAACGTACTGAAATGCTACTGGGCAGGTGATGAGCGCTGCCTGGTTTCCTCCAGACAGAACATCTGGAACTGAGGCCAAACAGTTCAGTCTTGGTTTCATCAGACCAGAGAATCTGGTTTCTCACAGTCTGACAGTCCTTCAGGTGCTGTTCTGCAAACTCCAAGAGGGCTCACCTGTGTTTTGCTCTGAGGAGAGGCCTCCGTCCAGCCGCTCTGCCATAAAGCCCAGATCAGTGGAGGGCAGCAGTGATGGTTGTCCTTCTGGAGCTTTGTCCCGTCTCCACACAGGATCTCTGGAGCTCAGTCACAGTGACCAGCGGGTTCATGGTAACCTTTCTTACTAAGGCCCTTCTCCCACGATTGCTCAGTTTGGCCGGGCGACCAGCTCTTGGAAGAGTCCTGGTTGTGCCAAACTTCTTCCATTTGAGAATCATGGAGGCCGCTGAGCTCTTGGGAACTTAAGGGCAGCAGAAAGTTTTTTGCAGCCTTCCCCAGATCTGTGCCTTGCAGCAGTCCTGTCTCTGAGCTCTGCAGCTCCTCTGACGTCATGGTTTCTGCTCTGATATGCATGTCAGCTGTGAGGCCTTCTATAGAGAGCTGTGGGCCTTTCCAAATCATGTCCAATCAATTTAATTGACCACAGGTGGACTCTAATCAAGGTGTAGAAACATCTCAGCAACCATCAAGAGAAATGGGAGGCTCCTGAATAAAATTTCAGTTGTTGTGGCAAAGGGTCTCAATACTTGTGTCAATGTGATATTTCAGTTTTTCCTTTTTGCGAAAATTAATAAAATTCTGTTTTCACTTTGTCATTTCGGGTACTGAGTGAAGATTAATGAGAGAAAAAATGAATTTAAAAGATTATAGCGTCAGTCTGCAACATAACAAAAAGTGAAAAAAGTGAAGGGAGTCTAAACACTTTCTGAATGCTCTGTACATGTGGACACAAACAAGGACAGGAAAGTCTTCATAAATGCTTAAAACATGCTGTCATATACAGCTCTCACTATTCACTACAGTTGCCCACATCTCAGATAAAAGATGAAACATCACATTTACCATATTTATGAATTAACAGGCACTTGAATGCCTCCTCAAACTCATAATTACCAGTGGGAAACTGAAAAATATTTATGAGCTCTTCAGTCTGTTGCTGGCAACTATTGAATATTTGTTTTTCGTCATTATGTAACAAAATTAGGTTTCTCATGGCATCCATTTTTATTATCAGATTGCTACGGAAACAAGTGCTTTTGTATGCAGTACCACTGTTGGAAAAAACTTCCAAAGTACACTTGAATTGCCCACTTCTTACTCAGTTCTCATTGGGAAATTTCTGACTTGTTAACATGGCATAAACCCCCCCCCCCTTTTTTTTTTTTTTTTTTTATTGTGGTATTGTGGTATTTTATTGTGGTACAAAAGCAGAATGAAAATTTTCCAGGTCTTAGCTTTAGGCAAGATCTTTATGCCAGGGATCTTTACTGTTATCAGAACAACCTCAGTAGACTCACACATACACACACATATTGATTACTGTTGTCTTTCACACACCTTCACAGCAAAAATGTGTGTTGGTGACACACATGCAGTCACACAAAGTCACAAAAAAACACACTGATTCGCTTCTGCATTCACACACACGAACATGCACCGTGAATCATATTCTAAAAATGCACATGCACACATATGCATGTATGCTTCACATAAGCACACAAGGATTCACACACACACACACACACACACACACACACACACACACATATACAGGCTGAATGTAATTTTTCTCCTATTGTTGTGTACTTCTCTTGTGGCAGGACTCCTGCTATGATTGGCTGCTCCTTCGTGGCCAACCGAGATTATTTTGGAGAGCTCGGCCTGCTCGACTCCGGCATGGACGTCTATGGAGGGGAGAACATCGAACTAGGCATCAGGGTTTGTGTGTCACCCGATTTTGTCTCGCTGCTCCCTTCCTCCTACCCTGGTTCACAGTAAGTGGAGCAGTGGCCACCGTAGCGTGGCACCACTGATAAATGAGGCCCCATTAAGAGTCCTGGAGGACCGGTGCTGTGCGTGCTGCACACAGGAGGGCAATAGAGATAAATAGGTCACACAGAGGGGGAAGGTTGGCCACTTTGTCGTTGCACAGTGTGGGAGCTTGGAGAGTCTGGTGTACTGTGATGTAAATTTTGTTATAAGTGTGATTGTTTTATTGTTTTTTGCATGCTTGGCAAAGAAACAAATTTTAGAATTAGGCATTAAATAGTTCTTAGAATATGATCAAATGTTTAGTTCTAGTTTATTTACAAGAATAAAGGATTTTATCTTAAGAAATGAAGTGCCAGCAGTATTATTATTACTTTCAGATTAACAGCAGTGTTGGGAAGGTTACTTTTTAAATGGAATAGGTCGCAAATTAGTAGTTACAGTGCTAAAAATGTAATAATTAATGTAACTATTTTAATTACTTCATCCATATCATGCAGTTCATTACATTTGATTACTTTATGGTTACTTTTCTAACAGTTTTTTGTTGGTAAACAAGCTTTACACTGTACAGTAATATTAGAGCCCTTTTCTGATTTCAGAGGGAACAAATTGTTGATTTTCCGGCACTGAAAGTCATTCTTGTCTGACAACAAGGTCAGCCGCCTTGACACGGTTGGCACATGGCAGACTGGTGGCTTAGAGCAATGGGCGTTGATTTTATTGGCATATGACAACCCTCAAGATGCTCCAAACCTGAGTGCATACCGCCAGGTGACACAGACATAGAGACGCTCCCAGCCTTGATGCTGTTCAACTCAAATTGGTCCCAAGAGTTTTGTTGACCTGTGTTGTCTGGAAATCTGACAAAAGAAGGCATTTCTGCATGGCGAAAAGATGCAAAGCAACAGAATGAATGTATTCTACATTTAAGCTTTACATTCAGATGTAACTTCCTTGTAATCCCTAGCGATTTGATCAGTAACTGTAATTTAATTCTATTTTTTCCCCAGTAATAAACTGATTACGATTACATTTATTTTGTAATTGTAATTTAATTACATGTACCTAGTTACTTCCCAACACTGATTAACAGGTAAAACATTTATGTAGTGCTTACCATTAGACAAGTCTTAAAAAGATAATGATCCTTTAAGACTTTGAAACATGGTTAGTATTTATTCCTTACGTTTTCCCTAAATGTTCTTCGACACCACACGCTGGCAGGTGTGGCTGTGTGGAGGCAGTATGGAGGTGCTGCCTTGCTCCAGAGTGGCTCACATCGCACGGATGAAGAAACCCTATCACAGCAACATAGCTTTCCACACGCGCCGCAACGCCCTGCGAGTGGCTGAGGTCTGGATGGATGAGTACAAGTCCAACGTCTACCTGGCCTGGAACATCCCCATGGAGGTGAGAGGGAACACCAGGCTTGATTGTGCTCTTTAAAAGGTGCCATCCATGGCATTTTCATCAATGTATCACTGTCATATTGGGTTTCTGTGACCAAATGAGTCATCTGTCACAACTCTTTGATCTCATACAGCTAGGTCCATAAGTATATGGACAGTGAGATAATATTTATGTTTTTGCCCTTGTACACCACCACAATGGATTTGATATGGAGTAATCAAGACATGATTGAAGTGCTCTCAGCTTTAATTTAAGGTGTTAAAAATATGGCATTAACTGTTTAGAAATTACAGTCAGTTTTATACATTATGTACTTTGCCCTTAAATTAAAGCTGAAAGTCTGCACGTCAGTCACGTCTTGATCACTCCATTTCATGTCCACTGTGGTGGTGAAAAATGGCAAAATTATGAATATTGTGTTACTGTCCAAAAACTTATGGACCTAACTGTATTAATGCCACGTGATACACACAGTTCTGTTGCCCAGATGAGTGAGAAGTCTAAGGGTGCTTTCAGACCTGTGGCCCGTTTGCTTTGTTCCGATTCAGGGGCTAAAGCGATACAGTTGTTTCGTTTTTTGTTTGGGGCGTTTGTGTTCACAGGGCAACCGTCTGTAGGTTCAAAGCTGTAAACAAATGCCATGCGCGAAAAAACTGTTCTCTCATTGGTCAGAAATTACCCCGAAAGAAGAAGTTTCCTCTTCCGTTCTTACCCCGGAAAAAACAAAAACCATGGAGCATCTTCAGCGTGTGGCTCGTTTGTTTCTCTGTGTTTCTGTGGTTAATGTACCCAGTGGCGGTTCTGCCCATGTTGCCGCCCTAGGCCAAATTACTGCCTTGCGCCCTTTTGTGTTACTACTCCTACCTACTTTTTATATGGACAAAATCTTGTTTGAATAAAAAGCCACCGGCCACGGCACCGGTCGGCATCAGGCGGGCCGGCCGCGGCACCAGCCGGTACCGCGCCCACCTGGTCAGGTCTGCCGGATCTGACAGGTGAGCGGCGCTGATGATTTTTTAATTTATTTATTTATTTATTTTTTTTTGCGCTTGTGCCGCCCCCCACATGACATGAAAAAATGCCCGCTTCGCCCATGCCTAAAACCGCTACTGAATGTACCGGTGTCCTGTAACGGAGGAAAACATCCCGTTCTACCGGGAATCAAGACTGCGCGGAGAAAATATCATACTGCATCTACTGAGAAGAAGACGGGCCGCGACAAGGAGTCGCCGACAAGATGGGCTCTGACGCCGGTTGAACCACGGTTATAAGTGAGTTGTGTCGCTTGCTGTGTCGATTCTGTTCTCACTGCAAACGAACCGCTCCAGGACTCGAATGGAAGCGAGCCGAGACCACCTCTTCTAGGCGATCTCGGCTCGCTTGTTTTGTCCCGCATCCGAGCGCGATTGCTGTGTTCACATATGTCCAAACAAACCGATCTTTAGGGGGAAACGCTCCCTGTTTCGGAACAACTGCTCCAAACGGGACAGGTCTGAAAGCACCCTAAGACCAGTGTTTGCTGTTTATTTCAACTGACGGTGAAAACGTCCCAATGTCCCAAAACATTAGTTTGGACACCAACAATATGTCAGAGGACACTCTTTTTCAGAGACTATGAACAGGATTGTTTTTATCTGTGCTTTCTGGATTGACACTTGACACTGCCGTCCAGCGTTTCAGAGGTTTACACGCAAATCCACCAACACAAAACTTTAAATGTCCTCGCTGCCATAAACAACTATGGTGTAGCTACAGTGGCACTTTGACACTAAATCAGTCTTGGAGCAGCTGAATGTTTCATTCTTATTACTTAAATTACTTACAAAGCATGGCTGGGCAATAAATCGAATAACTGGAATTTTGTGTTTTAAATTGATGTAAAAAAAAAAAAAAAACAAAAAAAACAGCTTAAATGTAAAATCGAGATTTGGACTTCATATGTCATAACAACTCAAACAAAGATTCCCATCAGTTAGTAGCAGTAGTTTGTGAAAAAAAACAAGAAAACTCTAGATTAAAATCCTAACTCATGAATAGTTTAAACAAAAAAATGGAGATTTTACTACTTGCTACTTCAAACTGGTAATCCATCAGTTCCTTCATGTTTTTATGTTGCCTGTTCATTAAAAAACAAAGCACTATTACGGCTGAGGGAAACATGAAGTGCATCACTTCCTCCACACGTGAGGATTTTTTTCACAGCAAAATAAAGTTTAGAGCAGCAGATGGAAAAGCTCTCAGGAAGTGGTTCCAGGTTTTACTAGTACTGTGTTATATTAATTGGCAGTCAGAGAGCAGCAAGAAAGACATTTATTCTTGGGCTGCACAGTTAATCAAAATCATATCAAAATCACAGTATGGATAAGTGCAATATCCAATTAATAGCAGCTTCACTTTTTTGATAAAGGTTAAATGAGACACTATACCATTATAAATAAGTATTGTGGAGCTACAGAGATGCCCTGGCCTACGAATAATATTCTCCATATGTAAAAAAAAAACAAAAAAAAAAACAGATCCCAGCAAAAATCACATCACCCTCATTTTACTTGTTTTTTTTTTCCTTTAAAATTAAAATTAAGATGTAAGATGGATCGTTCCTTTGATTTTAGGTCACTACACAGGTGGAACAGTGTTACCTGTGTCAGTGATGAGTCTGTGTTCTCGTGCCCCTGCAGAACCACGGCATTGATTATGGTGATATCTCCCAGAGGCTGGCGTTGAGGAAAAGCCTGCAGTGTAAGAGCTTTGAGTGGTACCTCGACAATGTCTACCCGGAGATGAGGAGGTACAACAACACTCTCTTCTATGGCGAGGTAAAGTCTGCACTCAAACTGATATGAAGGAATGGTATATTGATAAAACCACTGAAAGTGGAGAGAAGAAAGAAGAAATACAATCTCTGAAGATGAGACAAAAAACCTCAGGGGGTTAAAAAAAAAAAATATGAGAACTCAAAACTCAAGGAGGACAATGGTGCAAAACACAGAATTGTTTCTTGATAATTTCTTGATAGTATATTTTCCAGCATATTGCTTTTGTAGCGTTGTGTGAAGCTTACTTATTAGTATTATACTTTCACGTACTTTCTTGTACGTGAACATCAACCTGCCAAGGGACAGTTAAAATAATTATTTACATTGACTTTAAATGTTCTTTAATAGACATGGTCCCTTTTTTAATGAATAAATCTCAAAATATAAAAATGACATATAACAGGAATCGAATCAGTTAAAATTTATGAGGGACGAAAAATGACAAAACAATAAATAAATGAATAAATAAATAAATACGCATATAAATATATAAATGCATAAATAATTAAATTAATAAATATTTCTACATTTATTTATTTATTTATTTTTGTTTTTATTCATGCATTTATTTATTTATTTGTGTATTTATACATTTATGCATGTATTTATTTATTTATTTCTACATTTATTTATTTATTTATTTATTTATTTCTACATTTATTTATTCATTTATTTATTTATTTATTTATTTTTACATTTATTTATTTATACTTTTATTTATTTCTACATTTATTCATTTATTTATTCCTTCTTTTATTTCTTCATTTATTTATTTATTTCTACATTTATTTATTTATTTCTACATTTATTTATTTATTCCTACATTTATTTCTGTATTTCTACATTTCCACATTTATTTATTTCTGTATTTCTGTGTCGTATGTTAATAAGGTGGGCGGTTCTTACATTAGTCTTAAGCACGATTGGTTTGTGGGTGTGATCCTATCCACTGCTGCTACTGCCTGGACTGGCAGTAGCAGTGGATAGCAGTGGACTAGCTAGCCCGTCAACACCGGGAGATTTTTGGGGGGGCTAGCGGGGCTCCAACCGGAGGGAGGGAGGGGTTGTAGTGGAGCGCCGACCGTGTGTGTAGTCGGACTACTGGAAGTAGTCGGTGGGTGCATGATTTACCACATCATTCGCCAGTGACCTTAAATCACTGACGATGGCTCTCAAAACACTTTCCATTGCGTTTTACACAGTAGCTAGTAGGGCATTAATGTAAACATCGACCCGTCGAAAGTCGAAGAAACACACCCACACACACACACCCCCACACACACGGTCGGCGCTCCACTACAGCGGGGCTCCAACCGGAGTTGTAGTGGAGCGCCCCCCGGTCGCCCGGTCGGCGCTCCACTACAACCCCTCCCTCCCTCCGGTTGGAGCCCCGCGAGCCCCCCCAAAAATCTCCCGGTGTTGACGGGTCGACGTAACGTCGACGACGTGGAAAAGTCTGGCGTTGTTAATGCCCTAGTAGCTAGCTAGTCCACTGCTATCCACTGCTACTGCCAGCCCAGGCAGTAGCAGTGGATAGGATCACACCCACAAACCAATCGTGCTTAAGACTAATGTAAGAACCGCCCACCTTATTAACATACGACACAGAAATACAGAAATAAATAAATGTGGAAATGTAGAAATACAGAAATAAATGTAGGAATAAATAAATAAATGTAGAAATAAATAAATAAATGTAGAAATAAATAAATAAATGTAGAAATAAATAAATAAATGAAGAAATAAAAGAAGGAATAAATAAATGAATAAATGTAGAAATAAATAAAAGTATAAATAAATAAATGTAAAAATAAATAAATAAATAAATAAATGAATAAATAAATGTAGAAATAAATAAATAAATACATGCATAAATGTATAAATACACAAATAAATAAATAAATGCATGAATAAAAACAAAAATATATAAATAAATAAATGTAGAAATATTTATTAATTTAATTATTTATGCATTTATATATTTATATGCGTATTTATTTATTTATTCATTTATTTATTGTTTTGTCATTTTTCGTCCCTCATAAAAATTACTCATACAGATCATAAAGATAACAGATGTTTTATTGACTGATGCACCGACACTTTATATTCAGTTTTTAATGCAAAAACTGCATTACACATTGCATAGTTTAATTATTTGCACTGTATACTGTTTGTATGTTGTGTTGTTTTTCTTTGTATTTTGATTTTTAGTCATATGATGAGAGCCAGCCTCATTCCATTCTGGACTGTGCAATGACAATGAAGCTGACTTTGACTCTGAATGATAAAAGCATCTTAAGGACAGTGAAGGTGTGGTGGTGAACCGGTGGAGTGTGTGTTTGGGTGTTCATGCAGTATGAATCAGGGACAGTAATGTGCCATTTTACAGAGGGTTTGTGTTTGTTTATGCACGTACCTGTGAGGCTGCACACACCACTGTGTGTCTGTTGGGGAATGGAGGAAAAAACAGATATTTTGCTGTGTTGTTGCAAAAGTTTAAAGTCTATTGTTAAACCACAGCTAGAACCCCACCCTTTTTTTTTTTTTTTTAATTTCAGATTCGAAACTCTAAAGTGAGCCACCTGTGTATGGATCAGGGTGTGAAGGAGAACCACACAGCCACCCTGCACCCCTGCCATGGGTGGGGCCCTCAGGTACAACATGCACATCATATTCTCAACAAAACACACCAACTGCATACTTTCCAGTAACCTGTTTGATCACCTGTCCCTCTGAAAAACACACACCTCATGCAGGCTTGGTCTAAACACCTTTAAGAAAATGTTCAAGGATTCAAGGATTCAAGGAACTTTATTGTCATACCAGTTCACACTTACATGCTAGTGGTACGAAATTAGCACTCAGGTCCCGGTATAAGCCAAAAAACCCCCCCGAAAAAAAGACCAGAAAAATAAGTGTAAATATAAGTGTAAATATAGAATATAAGATATATAAGATATATAACAGTATATATATAACAGTATATATATAACAGTATATATATATATATATATATATATATAGGTATAAACAGTATATATAAACAG
Organism: Myripristis murdjan; assembly: GCF_902150065.1. NCBI lineage: Eukaryota > Metazoa > Chordata > Actinopteri > Holocentriformes > Holocentridae > Myripristis > Myripristis murdjan. The sequence continues at coordinate 39,929,316 of NC_043992.1, read as the reverse complement.
TGTGTGTGGATATAAACAGTATGTAAACTATAAACAGTATATGTAAATAAATGTAAACAGCATATATAAATGTAAATAAAAATATAAATAAAAATATAAATATAAATAAAAATAAAAATATAAATATAAATAGTATATATATAATAAGTATAAATAAACAGCCTATATATAAGTAAGTAGTATATGTGTAATAAATAATAAATATAATATATATATATATATATATATATATATATATAAGCAGTAAATATAAAAATATAGAGAAAAATATAAACAGCCTATGTAAATATAGACAGTATATATATATATATATATATATATATATATGTGTGTGTGTGTGTGTATATATGTATATATATATGTATATATAATATATACAGTGTAATATAGAATGGACCAAGCCACAGAACCTGATGCCCGGGACTAGGATTCATGGAACTGTTGGACTTGGTCAGTGCAGAATTAGCTTAGTGCTAAACACGCATGTTAGTAATATTGCACTTATGGTGGAAAGTGATTTGTGCAGGAGAAGGGAGAGAGAGAGAATGAGATGGGAGACTACAGAGCATGGCTCGAGTTCAACAGTCTGACAGCTGCAGGGAAGAAGCTGTTTCTGAGTTCTGCTCTAAGGATAAAAAAAAATATTGAAAACCCTGAGTGAGTATGTGTCAGTTCCTTAGGTCACCGGACTCCTCTTTTTAGCTTGTAGTGCTTGACTGGTGCTCTGGTTATGACTCTTGTGGCTTAGTAACTATTGCTAAGCTGAATTGATTGTAACTTAAAGCAGCATTGTGCAGTTTTTGAGATGAATGACTGTGCTGCATATTCCACAGTCATGTTTACCAAATTGGTCAGACTATCAGAGAGACAAAAAAAAAGGTTTAGATAGATAATTTTGTCACTGTTGTTTAGGAGCAAGCTCCAGCTCATTTAAAGTTGGCATTGGAGTCAGATTGACACGGCTAAGTCGACTGAAAGAGGATGGATGTATAGAAAGTGACCATACCTGACCTCAGGAATTCATTGGGGTAATAGAGCGGATCTACAGCCTCTCACTCATGGTGCACAGGACACTCATCTCTACTCGGGTCTGTTTTTACTCAGATTTAACTAGGACTTTGGTACCGTCAGTGCTGTTATGAACAACACTTCGCATTCAAAACAAGGGAAAATTAAACCAGCATAATGAGGAGAGGTCCCTGTTGGACATGCATCCTTCATGATTTAGAAAACATTTTCTCAAGGGAAGTTGCCTGAGGCACTACTCAGCCGACTCTGATTGTATAGCACTCACTCAGATGCTTCTCGACTTATTCAGCTATACAGGTCAGGATCACAGAACTTACAGTGCTGGGTCATTTATTTCGAGAATTATTTAGGACAATTGTCTTCACCAGCAGAGGGTTTACAATGTAAATTAATACAGCGCAGGTCAGCATAGTAGGTTAGTAGGTCAGTAGCTTAAAAACGTTCTATTCTTAGTTATATTAGCATTCAAAAAAGCCCACAGAGACAGTTTTGCTTTGTAACAAAATTCCCCGTCAACATTTGGGTACTTAATGAGAATGTTTGAGAAATAAGAGCACAGTAAGATGTTCCATGTTTCCCATTACCTTCACATTATTGTATGTTTGTGCGTATGTGTTTACCCCCAGTTAGGACGCTATACCAAAGAGGGCCAGCTGTTCCTGGGCCCTCTGGGCAGCACAGGGGAGGACACCCGCTGCGTGGTGGATGACCAGGTCAGCAGCTTCCCTCAGCTCCTCAACTGTGACAAGGTGCCAAACGTGAAACAGAAGACGTGGCATTTCACTCAGGTGAGGAGCAGAAGACATGTAGAGACATGAAAGGACTGTTCTCTTCCAGTGTGCTCAATATGTTGACTATTGACTGTTCCTTCCTAAGAAAAGCATTAGATTATGTTATTTCCATACGTCTGCATTTATCAGTTCTGCACTATTTAGGGTAAGTGAATGTGTAAATCTACTGTCTGTAAACCTATGGCGAATATTAAAGGCTCATTTATGCTTATCATTAAATAAGGATACGGGCGGAGCCGTCTGCCTGGACTCTGCTTTCATTTTGGCTGCAGTTGTGCATGTTTTCAGAAAGCTTGAAGATATGGACAAAATGGAGCGGTACCACTGGAAATGAAGGCAGTGTCGCCAGTAGTTCAAGTGACACTGGTCTATGAGTGAGACACAATGAAGACATTTTAAAAATTGATAATATTAGAGAAAATAATTCCCCATTCTCATGTCTTGATGTATTTAATGACCTCACAGGCCACTGTCGTCTGTAATGCTTCCTCTGTTGTTGTCAGAAACGTTTGACTCTGAGCTGCCCCCTTGTGGAATTATTGTGTAGCATCCAGGACAGAATAAAGGATGCATGAAAGTATGAAGGCAGTGACAGTTATTTGACGCAATTAATATATCTGTATTTTAGAATCCTGTCAGTTTGCATCACCTTTTAAGTTCTTGGAGCTGGAAAACATGAAAAATTGGACAGCAGGGTTTGAGTTGATGATGAGAAAGTGCATTAATGCAAGTAGCTGGCCAGGTAGGAAAAGCTAATGTTAGCCAACAAGACAGGCGCATTCTTAAGTAGTACTAGCGCTGGCATATATTATGCTAATGCGTATATTTAAATGACATGGAAAATGCAGCAGAGCTGTTCTACTGAGTAACCCTGCCTTAAAAATATAAATCTCTATGTCATATTTTTCTCTAACTGGAACCATAACTTTTTAATGAACATAAACGAACATTCAGGAAGACCTTAAACGACTGAGACCACAACTTCATGGGGAAAATGTTTATTGAGGTAATATATCAAAAGTGCCATAGAGGGCTTTTTCCATTGACTTCCATATTTTCGGACTTTATCTTTTGTTTTGTTGTCAGCATAGTCACCACTTTGGGCCAACAGGAAGAACTGCACATTAGGCCGACAATACACAGTACAACTTACATGCAATCTGTTGTATGGGTAACACTTTACAATAAGAGTACAACAATTAACGTTAGTTAACGTTAGTTAATGCCGTAATGGTTAATTAACTGTTAGTTAATGATTATTATGGCATTTACTAATGTTAATAATATCTACAATAACCCTTAAATAACATATAAATTAATACCTTAGCATGAACAGCATTAGTACATGATTCTTAGACACATTAGTTAACAGTTAGTTACCTGTTACTTCATGTTTATTACCTGTTACTTAATGTTTATTACCTGTTACTTAATGTTTATTACCTGTTACTTCATGTTTATTACCTATTACTTCATGTTTATTACCTGTTACTTCATGTTTATTACGGCATTAACTAACGTTCATTGTTGTACTCTTATTGTGAAGTGTTACCGTTGTATGTTGTAAGTTAAATGTTTACCATTGCTGTCACCAAACCCATATGGAATATTCCAAATAATGATGCAAATCCAGTTCATGATTTTCATTGGATGGAACTCCATGCAAGCAAACTGCATGAACAAGTTTGATCTTCGCTGTTGCCACCTGGCTCAGGCAGATGTAGTGCTTAAATACTCCGTACATAACATTTTTATATACACTGTCAAGTCAATTTTGATACCTTGGTATAATTACTGTTTACAAAAAAGCACACCATGATCGAGACGACTTGTATCCTGTCAGCTGCTGATCTCACTCCAGTGGTAATGACAGCACTTGCATTTTTCACTCTTTAAAACCACATTTCCAATTAAAACCACTGCGGATGGTGTTAGGCGTCCCTCCGCTTCCTCCCTGGTTTTGCTCCATGTACATTCATTTTCCTTTTTCTTTACTCAAGATAAACATGTTAGAAGTAAATCTCCCATCTGTCACTGGTTTAAGCATCTGTGATTATGAGACACTGACAGTTTTAGCTCTGTAACCAAAGAACAATGGCATCTTTCTGTTTTGTGTTGTAAAGGAGTTTAACTGATTTTCCACCTAATGAACCTGATGGCTGCCAATCCTCTTGGCACTGGCCTTGTTTGTAGTAAATATATTAATGTCTCAAAATGAATGTATTGATGTTTAAGTACGACATGAAGTGCCTTTTTATAAGTTAAACTGTGTCATGTCTTTCCACTTCCCATGCAGTATGCTTTTGGGCTACATTAAGTGCTCTCTTTGTCATTTTAAAACACGTCGCCTCCCAAGGTTAAATGAGGAACACATCTGTCCATCTCCTCGTGCCATATGTCAGGGCTGTTGTGGTACCCAGGCCATCTGTAAGACCTGTTAAAAACGAGAATGATGTCTCTCCTTCTGCCACCCCAGAATGAATCAATCATAAATCGAGCCACGGGACGCTGCCTGGAAGTGGTGCCCGCCAACGTTTACTTCGGCCACCTGCTGGTCCTGCAGGCCTGCTCGGGGCAGAGGTGGACCATCAAGAACACCATGAAGCAGTAGTCACCCTGCCAGTCTGCTGGGACCAACAACACCAAGGGCCATTTTTTTAAAAGAGCTGTTGCTGACAAACGCAGAGAGGCCGCATGCCTACTCAGCTTTGCCAAAGGACATCTGATGAAGCAGAGGCTGATGTCATCGTCCTCTTTACAAAAAGAGACCGATGGAGGATAAAGAGATAGGCTGGACAGAATATAACAGTATGGTGACTGTTTTGGGAGCTGGTCGTTTTTACAGACCGGGCATTATGAAAGACAAAAGTGTCGCATTAAGACTGTTTCTCTCTCCATCTGAATACGACAACCCTCTGATGTGCTGTTGCCATAATTCCTTGTATCTGCCACCTTCTCCACTTTGTTCTTAGGTGTAAGGATGCTGATTTTGCCAAAACTCTGTGTCCTGTCAGGCATTTTGGTAGAGTCTAAAATGGAGTGTGCATCCTTCTGTGGAAAAAAAAAAAAAGATTTTATCTGCGCCATGGAAACTTATCTGCGTCATTTCATTATGTGTCATGTTACCAAATGTTTTTTAAGATGTGCGGAGGAACAACATATCCAGAACAGATCTTTTTTAGTCATATGCACGGGTTAAATGAAATTGCTTGATTGGTAGTTAGTTAATTATAGGCTACATCAGTAGTTCTCAACCTTTTCAGCTCAAGACACCCAAAAACAATATATAATATTTTCTCTTTTCAGGCTATTTTATGTGATAACGTTTTGGAAGACGTGTAGGCTGCGAGGAATTATTTCACAAGAAAAACACATTCATAAAAATCATTGATAAATAATAATGTTGGAGACTTACTTTTAAATCAGATAATGTAAACCCCCTACCCTAATTTTATCCTCGGGAGCGGTTGAGGGCCACTGGGCTAAGTTATGTTTTTATATGTTGTGAATTCATCTGTTCTTTACTGTTGTGGGTTTTTTTTGTTTGTTTGTTTGTTTTGTTTTTGTTTTTTTGTTTTTGTTTTTTTTTTAATTCAAAGCATTCTGTAGCCTCCAATGCAGTACATCTAGTAGCATGATTGTTAGTATGCACATGGGGAAAAAAGTTTTAATTTTCGAGATCCTTGATAATGTAGAGCTAGTTGATTCATTCTGTCACCTGCTGAGTGCCATACTGTTGCAGACAGCCGAACCCAAGAGGCTGCAGCCTGAAGCACTTTCTCTGGACACTGAGATGAAATGGCACACTGTGAAGGGGAACGGAAGATTGAAGTAAGAATGGAATAGTGCACAAATTTATTGGTCGTGTAAACACTGAACCCCTCCAAGGCCAGTGTTGTCAGTGTACTGAGATGTATCTGATGTCATGTATTCAATTCAATTCAATTCAATTCAGTGTTATCAGTTGGATTTTCTCCCAAGACTGTCTTCCAATAAACAACTGGTTTCCTGATTTTGCATTGTTCATCTGTGGTTTGTGATATAGTGAATGAATCTTCACATTTACAGTTTTACCAAATTAACTGGATCCTATTCAAAGTAACAGTAAGTTCTTTAATACACTTCAATTTCACAGTCTGTCTCAAGAAACTATGGGCACTAATTGAGTCAGTAGGGCAAATCTCTTGTGCACATCAAGCTGTTATTACTATTATAGTTAACCAACAGATAAAATATATATATATATATTTTTTTTTATTTGATACTGATTAACTGACATGTGGAAGTCCCTCATTTCTGTATTTCTGCATTTCAAATAGAGATTCATTGCAAACTAACAGCTACCATGCTGAGCCACTTACTTTTTCCTTGCTCCCTCCATTTGCATGGTTTTGGTGTAATTTTATTTTCACGCTGTGGAACTGCCGGCTGATTAGCCCCTCAAATGAACTCCAAACAGATTATTTTGAAAAGAGATTTCACCCTCAACTTGCAGCTGCACGGCATCTGTTGGACCTGCAAAGGCCAATTTGGCTTATGAGTAGTTTAATCACATTCACCGTGTAAGCGGCACACGAAGGGAAAATATTGCACAACAAGCACGGCAGCAGGGTGGTCTAACATTGTCCTATAAATGGGAGGCTACAGTTTCAATCCCACAGCAGCTCTGCCCCCCGTCAAAGTGTCCTTGAACCAGACACTGAAGCCCTCCTTGCTCGCTCACACCGAGCTGCCCTGGGTGAGAGCATCAGCTAAACGCTTAAAATGTAAATGTAACCGAACAGGAGGAGCCTGCCGGGAGCACAAGGGCCTGTTTCTAGGAGAGCTGTGGAGAGGATAGTGTGGCTCTGGAGGGCAGAGACTGTATGCTAACACACTGAATGCTAATCAGACTCTTAAACAGCAGGCCTGCCAGTCGCCCCATGGCTCGCCCTGTTTGCAGGGGAGCAAAAACACATGAAATTTTATTACACAAGCCTGGTTACACAAGGCTGCTTACAAAACCTGGCAAATGTTGCTCATTATAATGAACAGTAAATGACAAAAAGGGCAGTACACCGCCAAAAAAAAAAAACTATTAATAATAAGGCACGTGACACATGATTCAAGAAAATTCTGGAAACAAGTTGATTCGTGTTGCAAACAAGTGGGATTATTTCATTCCATTGGCAGATTTTTTTTTTATTTATTTTTTTTTTACCCTTTTAGAAGAAAAATAAAATTTTAATACTGGATATGAGAAGAAATGACTTGTCAAGGCAGAGATTTTTTTTGCAGTGTTGTGCGGCCTTTAACCGTGCAGACCAGTGGCTGGATTGCTCACATACAAAACCGCATTATAGGCAGAAAATACTTTACCAAATGGTATTTAATTATTAAAACAATGGAAAATTTTAGTTACAATAGCTACAATTTAGTTACAATGCTGGTCAAATGACATCATGCAAACCTGAATAATCTGAGGAAGTTGCCCATTTAACCTCACTCTGTAAATGTTAAAAAGCAAAGTAATCAAAAATGTAGTGTTTCCTCATGCTATGACATTGCTGGGGCTGTGTGACCTTGTTTTTCAAATCTGATTATCGGTAATGATTTCCATATTGAGGGTAACCTTCCTAATGTGCTTCTCTACAAGCTGATAAGGAAACCTGTTGCTGTATAATCTGGAGAAGCAATGTCGTGAAAAATGCTGTCATCAGTATTTGGCAGGTGGCTGCGTGGTTGGTAATTCACATCGCATGCTTACGTTTTATTCCTGGACAAGAACTTAAGACATGCATGATACACTGTCGGGTCAGACTTGCTTGTTTTTGCTGCTGTACCAGTTATGTGGTCTTGATATGATGTAAGAGGTGTTAGTAGCTGGGTTTCCATCCACCTATTTTTATTCGCATTTTCAGAAATTGCGAAAACAAACTTGGATGGAAATGCCAGAAATTTGAAAAACGGCCGAAAATTCGCAAAAAAGTTTTGACGCTTGGAGGGGGTGGATTTCTCAGCGTATCGATAAAAGAAAATGCGACTTTTTGCTGTGGAAACAGGTTTTGCGAATAAACGATGACTGGACCGAATACCACGTCACACTTCTACACTACAGTCTTATTATTAGTTATTATTATTATTATTATTATTATTAGTCTCTTATTCCTTATTACGGATGGTTCGGTACGAAGTTAGCGCTGCCAAAATAGTAAGCAGACTTCTCCCAAGAGCCGACAAGTTCAGCAGGAATCTGTCCCTGATCAGCTGTTGAGTGTCAGCTGAGTGTTTGTTGTTGTTCAGTCGACACACAGACGCTATCTTATGACATCATCTCACGGCGCACTCTCCTCTCAATAATCGCAAAACAAAACTAATGGAAACAGGCAGAAATTTGCATTTTCTTTTGCGCATTTTGACAAAATTCGCTCAAAAATTTCAATATATTTGGATGGAAACCCAGCTACTGTTACTGTTCTGTAGGCCTCAGCCCTGGACTCTCTCCTCCTCCTCCCTGTGCAGTGGGCGGTGCCAGGGTATCGCCAGCCAATCAGGGCAGCCCAATCAGCTCATCAGCTGCAGCTTGAGGGGTATAAAGCCCTGCGTTCCAAATCACATACTTCTACTTTTTACTTTTAGTATGTACTGCAGCTGCCCTTACAAAGTATGCAGTGTAGTATGCAGTATGCATGTGCATGCATACTATTGGGACACACTACATACGTCCTCCCTGACCTTTGACCCTCTCACTCACTTCCTCCGCCGTCCGTAGCGCCACATTTGAATGTTGTTGTCAAAATGGCGGTGCTGTTTCATACTGCGCTGCCGTCTGTCTGATTTCTGATCTTCTGTCTTCCTGTCGCTGCTGCTGTACCTGATCCAGTTTTGTGAGATATGTGTGTGTGTGTGTGTGTGTTGTCGTCCCTATGTGGGCGTGGCCTGTACACACAGCTCAGTCAGTGTGAATCTTGTGAGACTTTGATTTATTAAGATTTGTTCGAGCCAGGAAGCCAGGGAGGGAGCTGCCATTTTGGTTTCAGTCCTTTCTCTCCTGTTTTTGTGAATGGTAGGAAGCTCTAGGTTTGTAACTTTTTCTTTTCATTAGATCAAGAGCCATGTGTTTCCCAGATAGGGACTGTAGTTTATTATGTTGGCCTGTGCTCTCTTTGATGTTTATGCTTCATGTTTCCTCCCATGTCTCCTTGGGTTCTTCATCTGGCTTTATGTGACTCCCCTGTGGCCCTGGATCATCTTGGGGATGTACCAGAGGATCATATGGATGAGTTGTCTTGGAGACAGGGTTAGTGATTTACACTCAGCAGAGACTTCAAGTAGTCAGTATTTTGTTTCAAAGACACTTTGAAATGTCCAACATGTTTTGACTGTCACATCGGTCGGTCTCTCTAAACATCGCTCCAGCCTGATGTCACGTTTCTTATTCCACTGATCTACTAATACAGCCGTCTCAGTCTTTTTTTTTTTTCTTTCTTTTTTTTTTACCCTTGCTGTAGAAGTGAATGTGCAGAATGCTGATTGGACACCAAATGATAAACCCTGTTTTGATTTGTTTAAATTTGATTATGTCGCTATAAACCCAGAGGATGACAGTCTTTGCTGTTTTACAAGAACTGCATTTATTACAAGGATAAAAAAAATAAAACTTAAACTGTAATTTAGAAATGTATTTTCTCAGATTTCCTAAATTATACTGTAAATATTATAAAATATATTAAAATCATCTCTTGGTCACGTGAAGGGTCCCAGCTGTCATGCAGAGGATCACATGTAAAGCAAATGAAAGAAGAGCCTATCCTGTGTTTCTAATGTGAACCCAGGAGGAGTAGCTGTTACATTTAGAGCTAACAGGGATACAAATAATAAATTATAAGTGATACCTTATTGAGCAACACAGGTAAGGTAAAATGGCTGAACCCGTATTGTGAAAGAGTAACTAGTATTGATAATTATTTTAATATGGATCCATTTACACTGTTAAGCATGGGAGTTTTTTGGGTGTCAAATGGAGTAAAAGTGCTTTCTTTACTCTTCCAATCAATAGAGGGGATTTATTTCTTTTTATTCCTCTGACAGAGTTTTATGGACTGAGCTGCATTTAAAAAAACACAAAATAATGTGAGCACTGTTCTCACTGTGTGACCTGGGTGACCCAGAGATTATTGAGACTGTCAAAAAAAAAAAAAAAAAAAAAAAAATTAAATTGTCTGTAGCGAAGATTTAATTTTACTGACAGACATCTTGTACGTTCATGTGAAAATGGCTGCTTTGTGTATGATAATAAACTAGTCATTAACAAAACACAATAACAATACACAGTTATCCAATGTAAAAGAAAATGAAAAGCGCTGTTAAAAAATGCTTTTATTGCATCACTGCTTCATCCTTTGAGTTTGTACAGATTTCTTTATTTACAGACTCATCATTTTTATGCCACTAATAAATAGTACAACTCAAAGTTATGCTCTCTAGTCTACTTGTTAAAATGTTGTACATGCAAAGTATGTGTATGTGCTTGTCATGTAGATATGCTTTCATATTATGTACAAAGTTACACAACAAAAAAAATCATGTGGGATCCATCCACCGTGCTACTGAAGAGACTTTGTGTGTTTCCCCGTCGTAATTAAAATTCTACTTCAGTGATCAAGACATGCGCTCATTTGGAGAGGATGGGACAGTGTCATTACAGCAGAAGTGTAACCACAGTGACTGTAACCCAAATCCCAAATACACAAAAGACTCAACTGAACAAACAAACAAAAACGACCTTCTTCTCAAAGACCAAATAAATAATGGTATTCTTTTTCCAGCTGATCAGTATTTAACAACAGTGAATTGCTGTTAATTAAGGTAGAAATGTCCCACCCGTAAAGCTAGAGTGGCATAATAATAATGATAATAATAATAACCAGTGTGACCTACAAGGCTATTTCACACATTATGCTCTTTATTCAGTCTCCAATGCAGTGTTATTAAATAATCTCTACATGAAACCTTTTCCAGGTCAAAAGGACTCTTTCTGCCATAGGCAAGAAATCTATTCCTATAAATATACTGGGTTTAAATATGTGTTCACATACAAGTGTTGCTCTACCATTAATGCTGGCAGGTCAAATTCAACCCATACATGTGACATAAAAATCCTCCAATGTTTTAACACTTTTGTTCAACATCGACTAGACATTGTGAATATTAATGCCATGATAATCCTGTTTTAAGCTCTCACTGTGGAGAGAGAGAGAGAGAGAGAGAGAGAGAGAGAGAGAGAGAGAGAGAGAGACAAACACCATGATTGGGACAAGAGCATGAGGGTAAATTGCACAACAGTTTCTCAATTCACCCCTAGATGGCACTCTTGCACAAACCTACAACTTCATTGGAATGGCTGGCTGGCAGGTGCAGCACACAAAACAACAACAAAACAAACAAACAAACAAACAAACAAACAAACAAAAAACAAAGAAAAATAGAAACAAATCAAAGGAGCAAAACAAAACCAACATGACAGACGTATTCTAGCCTCAAAATGCCCGTTTGGTCTTGTGTTTCCATGCGGGAACAGAGAAAGCGTCTGCATGGCGTTGTCTCTATGGCTTTGGCAAGCGGGGGCCGAGGACGCCAGCAAGAGGCTCCTGCACCACGTGGCGGTCTGCTGTGGTGAGATGAGGCGGCGGCCTCCTCGCTCGCTGTGGCCCCTCCCTGCACCTCCAGCCCCGTGTGAGCACAGTGCACACACAGCCGCACTGTACATCTCCAATACACACCGTGCAGACACTCTTTGACACGGGTTACCGTATTTACAGACGACACCGCCTCAGTGGCGTGCGGTGAGATAACACGGGCGTGTCTGAGCCCCGGGACGCCACGCGTGGTTCAACATGTTGAAACGAGAGTCGGTGCAGGAGTTCAGAGCTCACCCCAGCCGTAACCGCGTGATCATGGGAGACCAGTGGCGGATTTAAGAAATTTGGGGCCCAAGGCAAAGGCAGGCATGGGGCCCTCTGAAATGAGAAGACAACACACAAAACAGGGGCCCCCGAGACACATACCATAAGCATTCTGCTGGCATTTTAGCGAAAGGATTTTAATCAAAAACATAATTCATGTGCGCAAATAAGTAATAACTGTATTAACCATAACTGTATGAGGAGTTTTATGGGGCCCTCAGGAACTTGGGGCCCTAGGCAGACGCCTAGTTTTGCCTAATGGTAAGTCCGCCCCTGTGGGAGACGATGGGTGAAAACGTGGCGTTCACTTATGATCAGCCAATAATGTAACGGTGTATTTTTGCCTCAACCCCCTTAGGATTTTAAAGGAAAAATGCACGCTAAAATACAGTTAAAGACAGCTGTTGGTGATGGGTGTGCCTTGCATTTCTGGGCCCTTTTGTTGTTTTCCTTATTCCAGCTAATAACTGGCCTCATGCTGATGATGTGGCGTCCGGTCAAGATGTTTCCTGCACAGCAGCTACAACGGAGTTTGACAGCAGAACAAAATGTCAACAGTCAAAGTCAGACTTCACCTCCTCAGAATCAAGGAGCGTCTTTTCCAGACTCGTCATTCGATGCTGATGTTGTGTGTTCATATAAGGTAAAAATCTTTGAACAGACGGAGATTCCACTTTCTCCACTGAGTGTTAGCCTCCGTAGACCACAATGCACTGCAGCCACAAGACGTGTTGTGCTTTAAGGGAGGGGGTGCGGCCCTCGGTCTCCTGCTCTCACTGCGCTGAACGCCATCACAATTTGCTTTCTCTGCCTACACATAGAAACACAAACCTGAATGCAACATTGCTTTTTTTTTTCCGGGAAATGTAAGAAATCACTTAAATAGACAAAGCAGGTGGAAGGAAAATAAACAACATCACTTCATCACAAGAGAACTTGTGGAGCGGATTGACCATGACAGATCGAAGATATGTGACACTTTTCAAAGAATCTGATGGTGGATTTTTCTTAGAACAGGACAGGAGGCTCTCCTCGGTGCTCTGAACTGCAAGCAGCCGTCTGTGTCCATGACGAAGAGGAAACGTGAAAGCAGCACCCACATCTTCAGACTCGCAGAGCCCCTTCCACATAACACGTTATATCTCCGCAATATTCAACAAACCGGGCCAATACGTGTGAGAATCACCATGAGCCGAGACTCGGTGGCGTTCAGGGTTGGCGTATTTCCATGAACGAATGTTAAATGGCCTGTTGTTGTCATGCGGCACGCGACTCTCAAGGCTGCGTAAGTTATCATTAGGGCTGATGAACTGATTACAGCGCCTCGTACCCGCTCACAAACACAGCAGCTTGAAAAAAAGAAAAAGATGGAGAGCTCGTATCAAAACGCCACCAGAGCTCCAGGAGCTGCAGCTCCACACGAACACATCCTCCTGCCTGAGCGGCGGGGGGCTCCGCCATCGTCTTCTAGGATGTATAATAAGAGGGCAATTATTCCCTTCTTCCAGTTCCCTCTGGGGGTCCTTACAGCAGCTCCTGGTAGCTCATCAGACTCCCTGTGGGCAACTAAGCTGTAGTCACACACACACACACACACACACACACGCACAAACTCACACTTGCATTCCAAATCTTGCCTGCTGGACAAAAGTGAGCAGTTCTGAACTCCTGCACTTGACCGTTTTCTTTTTATTGCATCAGGGAAACAAAGACAACAGAGTATTATGTATTATGCGTACAGTCAGCCCTTGAGTGTCCCTGTCAGAGTAAAGGGGGAGGAGTCTAGTGCGACCCCTCATGCTGGCTTCTCGGTTTTATTGGACGTCGGGTCGGGGAGCGTCACTCACTCGAAGAAAGAAAAGGATCATAAAAAAGCAAAATGTGGTCTGATTTCGTTGAGGGTTGTTCTTGTAGTTCTTTTTTGTATAAACAGGGATGTGACCTCACCCACTGGCATGCACATGCAGGCTGGCGTTTTCCCCGCTCACAGTGCGTGTGGCTACTCCATGCCGTTCCTCAACATCTGATTGGCGGCAATAAGCATGACGCTGATGATGAAGGCCATGGCGAAGGCGCAGATGAGGCTCTTCCTTACACACGTCTGTCGATTCTTCTTTGAAGGGTGGACTGGAAAATAAACGGGAAAGAGACAAGAGAGATTTATAGTATTTATGGGTCTTTGAGCACCACTTAAAAAGATGCCGCTACCTGCATCTTTGAATTTTTCATTTTCTGCTCCCAGAGAGAGAATACAATTAATGAAGGCAAGCCAGGGGTGCATTCACTTTAAGTATGTTTTAGTGGGTTTTGCGTTCACTCCTTTATTTCGGTTTGATCAGGCAGCAGAGATTGATGCCACACAAACTCAGGTGGCACCAAAAACCAACAAGAAAATGCAAATCTCTGTCCTCTTCCAAGTGAACTGTACAATTCACTGGGAATGAAAGCATAATCTGAACCAGCTACAGGAAATGCAAGGGTTTATGGATATAAGGAGAGTGATTTTTATGTATGATAGCTGTCAGACACTCAAGCCTGCAAACCCTGAGATAACAAAATGAAGTGAGGACAAACTTCAGCGTGGACTAATGTGTATATTCAGCTACTTCTTCATGTCCTCTGAACTGGTATGAACATCTGAGAGGGTGAACTACAACAAAAAGAACAGACAAGGCCATTCTGTTTATTGGCACTGGAATCAGATGTGCTCTGACTCAACCACCGATGCTCTAAGAAAGAAAGACAACGCATTTCAAGGTGGCAAATGGTACAGAAATGGTGCACATTCCCTGTCTCCTAAGTGGGCACCGTCGTCTCGGCAGCAGGGACGACCAACAGGGAGTCGTCAGCTCAAACAAAGCAGGTCTCGAAAACAAAGTCACTTTTCCTCTGATTGAAGTGAAAAATGCCCCTTTAGTGTCAAAATGTTGTGAAGACCTGTGGCATGTGAGACTGCAGGACAGAGCCCCTGGCCCAACTCAGAACGAAGAAGTAACTAATTACATTTACTCGTGTGACTAGCTTTTTTGTGTACTTGTCCTTTTTTTGTGTATTTTTAAAGAGCAATTTTACTTACATTTTACATTTTCTATCACATCTATTACAGAAAACAAATGACCAGTGACAGATTCTGGAACCTTTCACAATAAAGAGCTCAGCCAGCAAAGATGAGAAGAGGAATCTGCTTCTGCTTTGTTGGTTCTACTTTTTGTCATTTCCAAATTTCCAAAAAAAAAAAAAAAAAAAAAAAAAGGTGCAGGATGAAAAAGTGCAGATGAACGATGGAGGTGAGGACGTTGAGACTCAACTGGCAGAAATGTGGAATAATATCAGTGAGTTGGCTTAATGATGAGAACCATGCAGACCCTCAGAAGTTTTACATAATGCCCCTTTAAAAGAGTATGGCTTGAAGCGTGTTCTGTCCTCGTGTTATAACTGCATGGAAACGATCACAGCTAACACAGTTACTGTTTTGAAAAAGGAACTCAGTCACTTTTACTCACGTTTAAAATGAACTGCTTTGGTAACACTTTACAATAACACTACAACAATTAAGGTTAGCTAACGTTAATTAATGCTGTAATGGTTAATTGACTGTTAGTTAATGATTATTATGGCATTTACTAATGTTAATAATATCTACAATAACCCTTAAATAACATATAAATTAATACCTTAGCATGAACAGCATTAGTACATGATTCTTAGACACATTAGTTAACGGTTAGTTAACTGTTACTTAATGTTTATTACCTGTTACTTCATGTTCATTACCTGTTACTTCATGTTCATTATGGCATTAACTAACGTTAGTTGTTGTACTTTTATTGTAAAGTGTTACCGCTACTTTTTACTTTCACTTCATTAGGTTTTTACAGCAGAACCTGTACTTCTACTGCAGTAAAATATCAGTAAAATCACAGTACTTTGACTTGAGTAGCAGTTTGTAGTACTCTTTCCACCACTGGTTCACTTACAACCACAGAGACTGAACCTAAACAAACAAAGTACAAAAATAGAGCAGAGTGAACTGTCCCTTTACAGGCTGAGTTCTGCTCTGAGTCCTGATGCCTGGTGAGGATCAGGGACAGGAGCTGAGGACCAGCACTGAGACATGGAGACCAACTCCAGCTTCACAGGTCACAGGCCTGGACGGCATTCACAGCCACAGCCACAATAAAAAGCCTGAGTGCTGCGGTGGCTTTGAAATACATTTACATGTATTAATATGTACTGCATAACATCATCTAATGATTACATTAAACAGCAACTAAGCAATTAAGCAACACACAATGCATTAGAATAGGCAATAGGATTAGAACAGATAACTCTGTTTCAATTTACACATTCTATTCTATTAGGTTCTGTTCTGTCCTATTCTATTCTAAACTATTTTTAACTTTTAACATTGTTTAATGTGCAATACCTAACACATTAGAATGGACAATGAGATTAGAACAGATATCTCATTTTCTCAAGACGTACACATTCTATTCTATTCTATTCTAGTCTAGTCTAAACTACCTTTATGTCAAATCCTCCTTTTGTTTCGGCTGCAAGAAAAAAACACACTGAACATGGTCATCAGATGTTGACATAATCCTCCTTTTACACATAAATATACATAATCCTATTACACACACACACACACACACACACACACACACACACGCTACATAATCCTGTTAAAAGACAGAAAGGCATGCTGGAATTACACCAGAAAGATGAAAACAGGAGAAAATGTCTGCATGCTGAAATAAAAGTCTTGATCAATGAATGCACACTGATGTGAGAGCATGCATGCACACACACACTCACATGCACACTAATGTGTCTTCACACAAGCCAGGCTCACTCTCCATGAGATCATTTTCTGGCTCAATTAGCCTCCGCTGTGGACGGGGAAGTCAGCACCTCTCTCCCCCACAGCCAATGGCGTCCTGCGAGCGGCTGGGTGGGTTACGGGGCCGCGGTAATTAGGGGAGCTGGGCCAACGACCCGCAGCCAACACAGCTCTGGTTAGCCTGCTCACTCACTCACACACTCACTCTATTTTTAACTCTCAATTCAGGAAGCACTGAAGTCATCAAAAATGCTTCTTGACTGCTGTTCCAAAGAAAATGTAATGTGGAAAGTAGGACATAGACAGGAATTGCTCCATCTCTCTTGGCTGACGCTTCGTGGCGGCGTCTTTAGTTGGCAGTCCCTCGGTGTGGGTTACTATTCCAGGCTCTCATTTAACACAAACACTAAGTTTTAACCGGATGAATTATCGAACAATGGGCTATCAGCCAGTTACTCACAGTGGAATCAACACCGTGTGAATCCTGGCCTGTGTGGATGCTACAGCCACAGAAGATGCTTTTTTTTGTTGTTGTTAGCTGTATTATATTACTGACTTATGCTGTTGTTGGTTGTAGTGTCTCAAGTGTGTGCTGCTGCCGTGACAATTTATCTTTATCATTTATCTAATCTAAATAAACCTGCATCTATGTATGTTAGTGGCTCCGTCTATCTCTTGGAAATGCCCACTAAAGCTGCAGAGTCCCAGGGTACAGCAGCATACAGCAGATATAAGCATAAACTCTGTAGTCCATGTTCTCCGTTTCAGCAGTTTACTGAAAACATTCTTATTTAAGTACAAAAGAGCACAGTAAACATGGAAAACATGGTCAAAGACTAGGGTGGGCTCAGGACGCCACACCTTCACCTAAACTACCTAACGAGCACATCCACATGTGATTTGTTATAACCAATAAGAAGCCAGAGCTCACTGCAGTCATTATTATTCCTAAGTAAGCATACTGTAATGAAACTATGAAACTGCTTATTATGCTTGATAAATCAAATACAGCGGTCCCTCGTTAATCGCGGGAGTTACGTTCTAAAAATAACCCGCAATAGGCAAAATCTGCAAACTAGTCAGGTTTATTTTTTATAATTATTCTAGATGTTTTAAGGCTGTAAAACCCCTCACTACACACTTTAGGCAAGCTGAACGCATTCTGTACTGTACAGGAGACACGGCACGGAGGAGACTGATTGACAATGGTCTACAGTCCCTTAGCCAATCACGACGCAGAACACAATGCACTGTAAAAAAAAAAAAAAAAAAAAAAAAAAAAAACATGCAAAATTGCACTAAAAAAATCCACGAAACTGCGAGGCCGCGAAAGGTGAACCCCGTTATAGCGAGGGACAACTGTACAGCAAAATCCAAACTATTTGCAATTTATTATATGTCATACAAATGGCTCTAACAATCTATGTCTATCTGTCAGAATAGAATAGAATAGAATTCCTTTGTTGTCACTGCATACAAGATACAACGTAATTGTAAGCAATCTCTTAAGGTGCATACGTCAATATAAAATACACAACAACAGCAACAAAAACAAAACAACAATATACAGTACAAATAGTCCCTGAGATATCGCTGTTTGGGTTCAGAGTGGTTATGGCTCCGGGAAGGAAACTGTCCTTGAGTCTGTTTGTTCGGGCTTTAATGCAGCTGCAGCGCCTCCCGGAGGGCAGCAGGTCAAACAGGTGGAGGCCGGGGTGTGAACTGCCTTTTGCGAGGCTCTTTGCTCTGCTGAGGCAGTGAGCGCAGGGGATTGATTATTGATACCAGTCTGAAATGGAGGTGTTGAAAATTGTATCCAAACTTTCTGGATTTTTTTGAATTTTGTGACCCAAGACCGCCTGATTCCAGGACATCAGATGGTGGGAAAAAAAGGACTTTTTCCCTGCTTTTTTTAATCAATTACTTTGTCCAGTGTTGGTGCTGTTACCGGGGTAAAATGGATTTTCAGTAATAAATATTTTACTCAGACCAAAAGCTGTAAATAACAGAAAATATCAGAGATGAAGACAAACTTTCTTATTTTGTGTATTTCTCAAATGGTGGGAAATACAAGAATTTTATGTCTGTCTGTCTGAGTTGAACTGGGTGTCAGTGGAAAGAACAATGCGCTTTTCTACTTCTGCTGGAGTTTAAAGACAGGAGGAGAGCTGTGATCCAGACGTATGAACCTGCCGTCACCCTCCTGCACACCCTCAGCTGCCCAAAGGCAATCATGCCGCGACCAAATTTCCACAAGGATTTCTCTCTGCTACCCGCCGCTCCTGTAAAACGACCAGAGTGTACACTGGTTGCTGGGCTGCTGACATACATTATATATCATATCACCATCAACTGTACGTTCTCTTGTGCACTTCAAAGCATTCAAAATTGATTTCCACGCCTGCAGCTGGCAGCCAAGCAATCCCCGGACAGCTGCGAGTCCACACACGACGTGTCCTACGTGCTTGTGCCGTTGCTGTAAGTTGTTCAGCGATGAATCAGCGCCTGGTGAACCTGGACGCATGAGCGGTTACGTTCTTTATTCAGCTGTTTCTCAGCTAAAGACCACATTGATCCCACAGTCAGGTGAAGCCAGGGGGAAATCAAGTGCCTCTCAGGTGAGCTCATGCATCAGCGTGCAGAAGCAGTGAGCACTAGAGGGGCATGATGAATTGTGCTCTGTACAAACTGTACTGTGACACCACATATTGATTTCTGCGTGACTGAGGACGTTTAGGTGTCCCTCGGTGGCAGGTGGTCCTCATAGTCCTCAGGGGCCAGCAGACTTGATTGCTCTGTAAGGATCCTGAGGTGGTAAGTCACCATCATAAAAATCGAGCAGAGGCATGCTCTCCTCAACATGATGAACATGTGGTAATCTCAGAGTTCACTACCCTGCTCCCAGCGCTGCCCCACCCCCCACTTTTACAATATCCTGGTGGAGTGTGGTGCAATCTGTGTCTGATCACATTGTCAACACTCTTAGCCCTCACTGATTCTTGGGAATTTGAATAAAACAGGTTTTAATTTTGAAAAAAAAAGGTACCGGTGCAACCTCCTCATTTTGCATTTTTTTCATAAAATAGGCGTTTTTCCAGTTATTAGGCTACTTTGTTTTTGTCAACACCGTCACCGTAATGTTTTTTTTTTAATTTGAAAAACATATTTTTGTATTAAAGAGACTATTACTTATAACTGCCTCTGACGGTGGTGACAGTGGCCTCATTAAAACATACATTTCCAAAATTTATACCACTCAAGTCAATGGCTTCTTGCTTAACAACTTTATTTAACTATTTGGTACAAAAAATAAGAATCCTGAGCTCTGATATAAGCATTTTTCAGACTTCAGTCATCACCGTCAGACAGAAAACCTGACGGTGGTGACGTCTGACGGTGGTGACAAAAACCTGCTCTTTCACATGATCAGCATGAGTTGTTCACATTAGCCAGCTTGTTTTCGCCCTGTTGCTACCTGCATCAGACCTCTTCTTAAAAAGTATACATTTATTCCATAATCTAATCTAATATTTTTTATACAAAAGTGACGGTGTTGACATGTTATGGTTGTGACAGTAGCAGTGTCTGAAAATATGAAGAGATTTAAGAGAAAATAGCAAACTTCCAGGAGCCTGAGCGGTCTTGAAGCATGCAGTAGAGCTGAAGGTTTGAAAAGGGCTCCTCAGGAATGTAATTGACCTAGTAGTTTTTTTATTATTATTTTTTAAATAAATATCTGACGGTGGTGACGAATATCTGGGACACATTTTGAGCAACCACAAAATAATAGTAAATATTGTTCAAAACCCATCGTTTGTAGTTTTTAATACATGTTATGATGTACTCTTTCAGATATTATTCAATGAAATTATTACTTTTTGTTGTTTTAATCAAGTTGAAATGATTATCTCCTATCCGAGGACAACTGGTTTTGTAGGCCATGGGCCAACATATAATCATTAAATTAATACAAATTAAAAATAAACCTATAAAAGAACCTTACAAATGTGCAAAGGACCCCCTGATTATGCCCTTGATTCTTTTTATTCATTAAAATGTTGTACATTTCTAACAGAAATAGCATTTTTCTTAGTGGGACATGATTTATCCAAATTCTCAAGAATCAGTGCCCTGTAAATGTCGTCTAGGACCGGCCATTTTTGGCTCTGTATCGCTCCACCACTCCAGTTTCAGAAGGAAGCGGTGCAGGTAAAAAGGGTTTGGTCTCTGAGCATTTATTTTAGACCTCAGGAAAAAATAAATAAATAAATAAAGCCTGCAGACCTTGTCCAAACGCTGTAATGAGAATGAGAACACTGAATGCAGCACCATCTGCTACCTGCCTCTCACGGAGCACATATTTAATATCTGTGCTCGTATGCAGAAGCTGCTAAACTGAAAATGCTAATTGTAACTCTGCTTTGGTCCAAACTGAAGCAAAACCCAAACACATGTCATGTCATCTAAAATTTGCCATCCCTGCTGCAAGGGCTCGTGTGCAAGGGTGTTTTTAAAAGGCTAATGCTAATCTGTGTTTTATAGCAATGAAGGAGACAGCAGGGGAAAATTGTGGAGTGCTCATCAGACTGTACTAAAGAATGCAAAACTCCGAGTTTAATTGCTGTTTAGTTACAATGGTTCAAAAAGTCAATTTAAATGCATTTTGGTCAGATTTTCTGATCGATGTATTTCTTTGTGCCAAAACCCCAAAGCAGGAAAGACTTCCATGACTGACTCATCAAATTGGTAGCCTATCTACTAATACACCTGCACATGTGGAACCATTTTCCCATGGCTTTAAACAGGCTTTGCTTGAAAGAAACAATTACATTTCCATTTCCACTCTATGAAATGGAATGAAAACAAAATCCAGAATTGGTCTGCTCATATCTATGAATCTTGGCTGGCTGCTTTTGTAGAGGCAGGCCATGCATATTTAATTTGTTCTGCTCCCAAACAGGTGATCAGCTGACGCCCGTCCCCATGAACGCTCCAAATCAATAAATCAGCAGGTGTGCTGTGGTGCTGCTGGCTGTGGGTCACGATGGGACAGGTCAAATCCTTCCTGACAGCCCTGTGCTGCTCTCTCTCGCTGTTTCCTGCTCCCTCTCTCTCACACTCACTCGCATTTACTCACTTGTGCACGTACAGATGTACCCTCACTCATTCACTTTCCTTTCCAACTTGTGTGTGTGCACAGGTACACACACACACACACACACACACACACACACACCTGTCTGGCTGTCTTTTTGTATGGCTCTAGCTCCGGTTCTATAGCTCACCTCCCTCAAACTCCGTCTGACAGTTCCCCGAGTTTTCCTTCAGGCTCTCCTCTTCATTGATGATGATGTTCTCAATGTCCTTCATGGTCAGGTGGTCACGGAAGGCGTGGAACAGGATGTGTTTCAGCTCCTCCAGGGTGATCCTCTGCATGTCAAACTGCAGAGAGAAGGGGACGAAGAGAATTTCAGAAAAATGGACAGAGGGTTCATTTTCCTTTCCTGCAAACCGTGTGCACTGGGTGTCTCTCTGCAGCTGATTAAATTGAATGCCTGGAGTTTCTGCTTGAAAAGTGATTGATTAAACTTTAGGCATTTACACACCCCAACCCAAAACACACACCACAGCAGAACATTTGCAAACCCTACAGCGATGGTTGGCACCTTCTGCTCGAAAACAACACTCCATCTGACCCTAGAAAGTGGCGATTAAGAAATGAATGATTTCATGAATATTTTATTTTTAGGTGCCCAACAGCACCAAAGCGATAAAACACAACATAAAAATATCCTGAGCAAGCACATGAGCAAACACACCAAAAGGCAGACTGAGAAAGACAGAAATATCATCAACAAGAGCTCAGAGGCACTTGACCACACTGTGAAACCCTCTGAATCAAACGCATCAGTACACCCTTTCATAAAAAATAATAATAATAATAAAAAAAATCACATCTTAGTTTCCCACACCGAACACACTTGATGACTGACTGGGTAGTTTGATCATAAACGCTTATTAGTTGCTTACTTCACATCCCTTGTTGGAGCCAAGTCATAATCATCAGGGAAAATCGCACTAAGATGCTCTTTCATTGTGTCTGTGAGCGAGCTTTCCTCCCTCCCACTCTGGCTGGTGATGAGAGGCCCATAGATCAAAGCCAGCCTGTATTGCATTGTTTGTTTTGTTGCCTTGAAACAATTAATTCTCATGAAAAATCTGAAAACTATATTGTACACTTATTAATTGCTTCAAATGTTTTACAAAATAGTTTTATGCTGTAACATCTGAAAGCGATATACGCATATGCCTTCTTCAGCTAACAACAGTGCCCTAAAAATTTAGGGATCGTATTTATCATCCTGGATGTAATTCTGCAAATGTCGCTTATATACATTTTATTCAATTTTAGGATTTACATTTAATTGTCTCATCTAAATATTCTACTTTAGTTAAATTGCAGGCAGTGCACCATTATGTGTGGGTTTTGCCTGATGTCCCAGCATCTTGGACCAAACCAGTTGAGTGAAATATCTTATAGTGATGCAGAGCCTCTGACTGTGTTGACTGTAAGCTTTGATGCCAGTGTTATAACTTCTCATTTATTCTCGGGACTTGCAAAATGTCCACATTTGTTAAGAAGATGCAGTAGAACAAGAAAAGAAGTAAAATAGAGGCTACATCTTTTTCTTTTGGTATATGAACAGTTGCTAATCATAGGGCTATTTCAATCACTCTAATGGTCCTATATCAGTTTAAAGAGCAACTTTGTTATTCCTTTGACCTTGTGCTTTTCAGTCGAGGCTGGAGATGTCGAAAAAGGTTCTTTTGAAAGAAGGGCAGGAAAACCAAGACTAATTTGTGTTGGCATCAAGTAAAATCTTCTGAAGCTTCTTCATCAACAGTGACTGACAGGCCAGGAGAAGGTTACAGTGTTTGGGGGAAAATCACAGCAGATATGGGCTCATTTTCTTGTTCATACACGCTGGCATTAACTCAACATAAACTGTGTCAGGGGATAAAAGCAGAAGCAAACTAGTAACAAAGTAAGACTCCCACTCGAGAGTCAATACAGCAGCTCAAGATAGTGTCTCCGTTTGATTTAATCTTCAGGCTTGAATTTTTAATACTTTAGTACTTGATTTAATACTTCCTAGCAAAAGTGGTTTGTGTTTCTGCATGTTGTTTCAACTGTAAAAAGGCGTGACATCCACAAATCAGCTGTAAAGGATAGATTGGACAAAGAAATCATGCATTCTATCAGACTTTCACCACACAACCACTTTTTTTTTATTTTTTTATTTTTTAAGAGGAGCACTATATACTACTGCTGGGTCGTCAAATGCATGCAAGAACTTTTTCAAAAATATTTCCTGTCACTCAACACTTTCTATTGTATAAAATGGAAAAAAAGGCCAAAAAATCTTTAAAAATACAACTCCTGCTGCATCGGCTAAAACGGGTATTGCTAAATATATTTCAATGTCATGCTCCCGAAGTGCTGTGAAGTGAAAGAAGCCATTGATAACCATCAAGCCAAAAGCTTTGAGCATTTGTTTCAACTTCACAAAGACATCAAAAGCTAACATCACAGGCCTTTATCTAAAGTGTGTCTGCTGTGGCTCATCAGCATCAGGAGATCAACATCTGAAGACAATCATAGTGATGTCCCCTGAACTCTACATGTGATGGATAAAAAGAAAGTTAGCCCAAAATATAAATATATATATATATATATATATATATATATATATATATATATATATATATATATATATATATATATATATGTATTTTTTTTTTTTTTTTTTTTTTTTTCCCCACTCACCTCTAGTGCAGTCTATCCACCCAGCTACTTCCTGGCTTCCATTTTGTTGGGAACTATTTTTTGGGAATTATTCTCTATCCCCCATTCAAACGCCTGCCCACCACAAGGAGTATGAATTCGGCTTGGATAAATACAGTTTTGCCAGTGTTCTTTGTTCCTTACAAATGTGGCTCCATTTAAGAGGGAAATAAACAGACTTTCCAACGGTATAAGATTTATTGCCAAGAAGCATTGTTACAACAAAGAAATAATCTACTAAACACAAATTTCCTTACTTTTTGTGCGATGTTTATTTGTATAATATTCCTACTGTAACTCAACTACATATAGGGAAAAAAGACTGTGAATATAGGTTTATTTACATCTGAGCAGTTTGATCATTTGTGCAATGAGAATTATTAATGTGTAATTTTTTTTTTATTTTTTTTTTTATTGCAGAATGCCTATAAATTAAAATAATAATGTTAATAATACACCACCTGAAACATGAAATTTGAATCAGGAGCAGCAGCTGATGCTTCTTTATTAAAACAGGTTGTGTCATCATGTTTTATCTGTCACCTTCATACCCTCCAACTCTTTTGGGAAAAAAAAAATGTATTTGCAAAGTTGAAAAGAGCCTTCTTTGCGACTTGGAAAATTGACTGGGTGTAAGTTTCAGACCTTAATCAGGCCATGTAAGAGCTGCTGCTGTTCAGTTTTTCACATGTAAATTTGACTTAAATGATAGTTCAGGCTCCACAAACAAACACCCTGCCAGCCCTGGTGTATCAAGGTGAGGCCACACAGACCAGAAACCTAATCAAATCACACAGAAACCTTGATAAACTGCACTAGAGATAAGTAGGAAAACATTTTTTTTTTTTTTTTTTTTAGTATTTTGGGTGAACTGTTCCTTTAAAACACAAAGCCAGACACACACAGAAATGCCAAACACCTCAGTATGCCACACATTCCGTCTCACAATATTCAAGTCAGTTCCAAAGTGTTCATGTGTATAATTGGCCTTATCTCTCTCATATGTCCAACAGGCTGAAGCAGATGTTTGTTTTAGATGCAGATTAGAGAGGCCTGTTTGTGATGTTCCCTTCTCCCTCGGGATTACTGAAGCAGAATGACATGCTAACAGATCCTCAACAGGCAGCTCCACCACGAGCGATCCGGCAGCATCTGCCACTTCAAGTTAGTCTTTTCCCCCCCGCGGTCAACAGATCGCTATCCTAATTGTGTTTACTTGACCTTCATGCAACCTCGCTGCTCCTAATGATGCCATCATCGAGGGACATCAAGGGCCTGACACTATTTCATTTGCCAGGGAAATAGGGACGAGCCAGGGGATGGATTCACTGATTGACCACTTCACTGGCAGATGACAAAAGTCTCATTTTCTTCTCTCTTTCCCCTTCCCACCGACTTCCTCCACTCAGACTATTTTCATACCTGAGCAGAGAGTGACCTTCATGGGAGAGTGAAAACAGAAAAGGAAGAAGAATAGGATGATGACACTGGACATAAAGTCACTCCTGCAGAAAAGATTTTTAGGAGGACAGCTGGTGATGTGTGATCACAGTTTCATAAAGTGAACACCGAAGAGCAAATTTCCTCTCACCATGTGCAGAGAGGAAAGCTTCAGTGGTTCCTATAAACTGCCTAAGGCTTCATTAGACAACTCTGATTAATTGATTGAACGATTAATCAAAGTTACTGAGATTACAATATGGCAGAGTGCAATATCCAAATCACAGGAGCAATCATTTTTTTGATGAATTTAGATTTTTCGTGTGGCACAGCAGCATTGGAAATGAAAGATTATGGTGCTACACAGACTCCCTGGCTCTATATTTTCCAGATGTAAGAAAACATGTTTGTTTGATAGAGACCCCTGTAAAAATCACACAAATCAGTTTAATTGCTTTTTCAGTAACATTTTATAATAACCCCAGGCCCAACCAGGGACTGGGGTCGCAAACTAGCCTCAGCTATAAATCCCTGATACAATGCAACGGTTTCATGTTTTTAAAACTTGATACATTGTTTTTTGTATTGTCCCTGTTAAATAAACATAAATAAAAAATAAATAAAATCACTGATAAATGGTAAACTGATAATTCAACTTTAGTTAAAAGTTATTTTCCAGTTGCAAACAATGAAACGATAATTTATTATGATTACCTCTTACATAGTAAACAATATGTTCAGTTTATTGTTGCACACATTATAACATTTCAAACACTATATTAAGTACACTATAGTATTGGGACACACCTTTTAATCAGTGTATTCAGGTGTTTCATTCAGTGTCATTGCAACAGGAATATAAAATCCAGCAGCTGGCCATGCAGTCTGCCTTTACAAACATTGTGAAAGAATGGGTCGTTCCAAAGAGCTCACTGAAATCGAGTGTGGTGCTGTAATAATAATATAATAGGAAGCCACCGCTGCAACAAGTCAGTCTGTGAAATTTCTTCCCTCCCTAATATTTCACGATCCTCTGTAAGTGGTATTTTTGCAAAGTGGAAGCAACTCAGCCACAAAGTGGCAGACCGTGTAAAGTTACAGAGCGGGTCGCCGAGCGCTGAAGCACGTAGTACATACAAGTCGCCAACGCTCTGCTGACTCAGTAACTGCAGAGCTCCAGACCTCCTCTCCTCTAGTAGTATTTTGTCAAAAGGGTACCTGAATTTAGCAATGAACCTAGCAATGAATTGTCACGAGTGGGGTAACATCTCATGTAGTGTGGTGTTGCCGGATTCTATGTTAAGACAAGTTATGTTATGAGACGGCCCGAGGTGATCTTGCTTGCCATGTGATCTGATCGTCCTTGCCAAGGTAGCTCAGCATCGCCTTACGGTTTCATGACATATTTCTCGAAGAGTAATGAGAAAGACATATCTCATTATTGTCTCTGCCATGGTCTCTATTCATCACTGGCTTTTCAACACTTGGCTGCAGGTAATTTACGTCACCTGCTGCTAGTTAAACTCTAACTCATACTAGTCCTCTCCCCTCTTAATACTGTTCTGATAATCATTATAAAATGTTTATATATTAGCCAACAAAACTGATATTATGACAGAGGAGTACGTTAGCTACACACATACATAATATGAGTCTGATTTTTATGAAACCTGAAACTTGGAAAGATGCATAACATACACGGATTAGTCTGGTGGGAGTCCTGCCATTAAAGGACTCTAAGCGCTCCACCACAGGCCTTTTACAAACCCTGGAGGGATGAGGCATGTTGTTATTGATTGGCTGAAGGGCACCTGCATCATTTGTCAGGGCTGACATTACTGTTGCCTCATTGTTAAAGCCATGCAGCCGACAGATAGTCAGCTTGGGTGACTTTTAAAGTGTTCCACCTTCAAAATACACCATCGTGCCTAAAATAAATTACAGGTAACGTGATAGGAAGCAGTGTGAGTAAGATATCACTTGGCACAAAAAGTACAAACTTAGAACATGTCAGCAACCTAACTAATCTCTTCTCATCTTTAAGAGTCACCAATAAAACAAAATTGAAATGATAAAAGTATGATCCAGGTCAGTCTAAGGACATTTAAACAGGGATCTTTACTCTGAAGGAAGTAGCTGGCTCGAGTGACTGTGTGGCTGTTTATGTACCATTTAACGTTCCAGCGGTGGGTTTGGCTGACATAATGTCTTTCAGAGGCTGTAGAGGGACTAAATATTGCTCCAGCATTTTGACGAGGGAAAAACTGGTATGGTTATATTCAAAGGAGTCCCTTGACCTCTGACCTCAAGATATTTGAATGAAAATGGGTTCTATGGGCCTGCGCGGGTCTCCCCTTTGCAGAAATGTGCACCTTATGCATCCCTTACAAGTTGGAACAAAATCAGGTGCAGGTTTTTGCATACAGTCCAAATGTATTCTTTGGCCCATTGTAAAATGGTGCATTTGTGCAGACTGGGGCAGACTTCATTTTTGAATAATTACAGCCATTTGAAATATTACAGCCACAAAACAGAGACCTAGGGCAATTAAAAACAAACAAAAAACTGGTGCCTAATCAAAGACAATGTTTATCACAGATTTATGGCTATAATAACTTGACACACAGTGCTGACCGGCATCTCAAATCAATCGTCAGGTTCCCAGCTTTCAGATGATGTGTGCCACTTCTATTTAGCATCTACCGTTCACCTTTTGTCTCCGCTTGAATATCCCCTCCCCCCTCTAAGATGTGTCTAAAGAAAGGGACAGAGTGGTAAGGGGTTAACATGCAGCCAAGTGCAGGACGTGGGACTGTAAGATGAGGGGTGGGAGTCACCCTATAAGAGCGAGCTATGTCCTTTATAGCATGACACCTGCGAACGAGAGCCGAGGCGTGTTCACTTGCTCTCTCTGATGGACCTGCTGGGTTCAACCCTTTCCTCAACTGGCAATTTATAAATTTGCACTTATAAATTTGCAGACAATGCTCTTCACAGGCTGTGCAGAATCTGATTATATGCATTTGCTAATCTAAATATCAAGGCAGTGGACTAGGAACTGTTTTTGAAACCAACATAGAATAAATATCTATGCCTCTGAAAAGTGCTGTTGAAGGGGTCATTGGATTTCATTGCATACAAATATGTAGTGTAATCACTGTATACTGTAAAATTCAACAAGTAACCAACCCTCTCCTTCAAATAGCAGTGTAACAGTATCTCTCTTAGGCAGGTGACAGTCTCTCATTATCACTTTGAATTTTTTGCAGGATTACAGAACACATATCACAGTGGATGACACTTAAGCACAGAGCATTTGAACAGAAAAGATACAGCCTTTGGGCTTTGTATAAGCTTGGCAGGCAGGAGAAACGCTGCTCAAAGTGTCTGCAACAGTCAGAGCTCCTGCAATTTCAATGAGTAAACAAGGGATGTAAAATAGTGACACAAAACAAAAACTAACCCAAAAAAAGACTTCTGTAGTCGTTACAAAGGAATCAGACCTCATGTGATCAGTTGGTTTTCAGGAGGAAAAAAAATCCCACAACAATAAATCAGAACTGAAGGTGAGTCCATATTAGGGCTGCCCAATATTTTTTTTTTTTTCTAATTTTTGGAGCATGAGGCATCAAGACAAATTTATTTCAGTTATTTATTCATCATGGCATTTTCTGCACTCACAAATTGCTCACGAGGCAGAGTACAGTAAATTATTTCTTTTTTTTAAAAAAAAAAAGAGAGAGAGATTTTCTCAGTCCCTGAACCCAGGGACTCAGCATCGCTCCAGAAACACCATAAAAATAATAATAATAATAATAAAAAAAACCCTAACCCTAACCCTAACTATGCCAATACAGTCATGCAGTTTCTTACACTCTGGAGGCTGCAGTCGTCAGTTACAATTTCACTCTTTCCTTTTGACTTTTGTGCTGCCCTGCCTGGCAACTCTATCCAATCAGGAGTGCAGGAAAGAAAAACCCTGCATGCCAACTGGGAAAAAAAGTAGCATTTTTACTGACTCGGCTTATTCCAGTTATTGAATATTTTTACATGGAATTAAATGGGGCTGTTCTGCCCATCTTACTGGCAATAACATTGAATGTTAATGAGCAGGGGTCTTGACAGCCATTAGCCAGTATGCAGTGACCAAATGGACTATGCAAGAGGTCATAAAGTAATGGAAGCAATTACTGAATTCCACGTAACAACCTTTTAGCTATATTCAGATTTCAGGGCATCAATTATATGCAACCCTTTCTGCTGCTCTGTCTGTTAAATGCATATTTCTACTATTATTTATTGCTAGGTGTTTTATTATTTCCCAGGCAGTTAGTGCACAGTCTTGTTCCACTCACAATATCTGGACAATGCTGAGGACTTGTCTATTAACTATGACACATTTCAGAGGGAAAAATCTTATCAAATACACATCTTCAAAACTTTTTTCATCTGTCTCATAATATTAATATTAACTTACTTTATTCATGCAACCATAATACATACTGTAATTACAGCGACTCTTTGTACACTGAAATGGTTGCAAAAGTTCAATGCTCCTTTGTAATAATCACAATATATATTAGTGGAATTATTAATACTAATACTACTTTTTTTCGTTGTTTTAATTGTTCATATGTCTATTTTCTTCTGTTGTTTAAATTGTTCATATTTCTATTTTTTTCTATATTCCTTGTTTATAGTGTTTATATTGCTTGTTGCAATGTTATATTGCTTGTTGTTTTTACTGTAAATTATGCTTAATATTTTCCTATCCACTTTGCTGCTGTAATGCTGGAAATTTCCCCACTGTGGGACTAATAAAGGAATATCTTATCTTATCTTATCTTATCTTATCTTATCTTAATACAATAGTTCTGACTTGTTTTTGTAAGTTGTAAGTTTTTCAAAATAACACAAAAAAATTACAGTTATATACGGCCAGTGTGAGGTGTTACACAGGCAGCAAACCATAGTTAATACATTATATCTTTTTTTTCTGGCCATGTTTAACGTGTAGGTCCAACAGACATTCTTTTTGTTTATCAAATGGAGGGTCAGCATCTTTATCGATCTCCGCCTTTAAACAGCCTTTCCATCCACGCTGAAAGGCCCCAGCCTTCAGAAGGAATTTATGTCTCCATTACCACTGTGTCACCCAGCCGTCAAAGGGCAGAAGATTAATTACGAAAAAAAAAGAGAACATAACACACAATAAGAATCACAACAGGCGGGGGAATGGGTTGGGGCCCGTAGCTCAAACCAGTCACCACGGTGTAGAGAGTGACAGAAACACTGACCACAGAGGGAGTCAACGATAAGGGCCCAACATTTTGAGTCTTGTTTATAAAACCTTGATGCATGCAAGCCCTGATGACAATATTTTATCATCCTTATGCTGTGCTTTCAGATCTCTTGTTCAGTTATTTATGTGGAAGAGATCATGAACACTATTAAAAAACATACATAAACAGAATCTGCACAGCTGCAAATAAGCAGCAGCATGACAGATATAAAAACATCAGGCAGGAATCTACAACAGAACAAAACATCCAACAGACAGTGGAAGCCTGACAGTGCCTGTGCTTACATGCAGGAGATTTCTTGAACCTTAAATTAATCATTCCAGTTTCAAGCTGAAGTGCTGCATGGATGCAAAATAAAGTGACCTGATAAATGCCTGCTCATCTACTCCAAAGACTTTAAGCAGGACATACAGCAACTTCATTTTTTTTTTTTTTTTTTTTTAAACGAACAAATAAATAGTCATAAACATAGAACAAAATAAAGACATGAACAAAAAGTAAAAAGAAAAAGTAAACAACAACCAAAGAGCCAAATCAATCTGTCATTTGCGTTCAAAAGGGAGTGGGAGGAAGTCGAAACTTGTCTAGTCCCACCCCTTCACCTTACACTATTAATCAATAATTAACCCGCTTCCAAATAATAATAATACTAATGATGATGATAATAATAATAATAATAATAATAATAATAATAATAATGATCACAACATAAACAAAACAAACCAAATACTAATAATATAATACAAATAATAATACTCAAGAAAGAAAAATAAATACATAAAAAAGAGGAAAAAAAACAAAAACAAAATAAGAAGCTGTGTCAACCGTCAGCGCTATTTATACAGTTTCACCTTTATACCTTTCAAAAATTATACTCTTATATATATTTTTAAGCTGCTCTATGTTTGGACATGGTTTCAGTTTATCATGCAGACTGTTCCAAATTTTTACCCCATAAACAGACACACACAAGCTTTTCCTGGTAGTTCTCACTTTTACGTTCTTAAAATAAAACAACCCCCTTAAGTTCTATTTTCCCTCTCTCTGACTGAACATGCCCTGAATATTTCCTGGTAGTTGATTATTTTTGGCTTTGAAGATGATTTGTGCTGTTTGATATTCTATTTGATCCTTGAATTTGAACAGTTTTGACTGAAGGAACAATGAATGTGTGTGATCCCTGTAACCTGCTCTGTTAATGACCCTGGCTGCTCTCTCTTGGAGAACGAATAGAGATTGTAGAGAACTCTTGAAATTGTTACCCCAGACCTCAGCACAGTAGGTTAAGTATGAGTAAGGTGAAACTAGAGAACAGTACAGAATGTGAAGTGAGTTTTTATCCAGAACCTATTTTGCTTTATTTAACACTGCAAATGTTTTTGACACTTTGGACTGTAAATGTTTTATGTGAGGTTTCCAATTAAGATTTTCATTAATTATTACTTCAAGAAATTTGGTTTCTGTTACCCTTTCAATGTCCACCCCATCAATTAGAACCTTTGTTTGTGTAGTTTTTCTGCAATTCCTGAATAACATTATCTTTGTTTTGCTCAGATTTAATGATAGCTTATTTATATTAAAACATGATTTTAATTTGCTCATTTCTGAGTTAACCAATATAAGTATAAGTTAACCAATACAAAATATATTAGTGTCATCGGCAAACAAAACAGGTTTTAATTATTATTATTATTATTATTATTATTATTATTTTTTTTTTTTACATGCCTTCTAATAGAGATGGACACAAAGATCTCTTCTTTCCATCATGAAACAGAGGGAGGACTGTGCAAGAAAAGCCTCACAACTTATAGAGAACAATAAACCTGCACTGGGGCATTCCCTAATCCTTAAATATTGTCGGGAACAAGTCATGTCAGTTCAGTTTTGTTTTGCAGCTGACATGTTTCAGATGTTCCCAGATATTATTTTACATTCCTCTCATGTGGACGAACATGTGCATAGAGAATAAAAAATCTTTCAGGCAATGATCTGCTTACATAACTACTAGGCCCAAATATTTGTAATTAAAGGTGTATATCGCTCCTTTCACACTGACAGATTTACATTACATGAGGCATTTTTTCCCACTCTGAATATGCTATTATTCCAACTATTAGTGGAATATTAGGGTCCATGTAAATGCAGCCAATAAAACATATTAGGTTCACAGATAACTAATGTTAACATGTATGCACCATATATGAAGTTATTGTTCTTGTGGCTTTTGTGAACATATTCAAGCTGATCAAAGGACTTCAGAAGCAGCATTTGCTCACAGGTCTTTTACACTGTGTGAAACCCTCTGGGAAATCTATTTGGAGCTCAATACTGAACAGACAATACTTTGACCTCTAAGAGGAGGTTCACTCTCTTTATATTCACTTTTCATTTACTGCGAACACAATGACGTGAAGCCACGGCCCAAGGCAAAACCACAGGACAGCTAACCTCAGATGTGTTGAACTCTAAGGCTATTTGTGGAAGGTGAGGGAACAATGAGAGCTGCCTGAAGCCATTGAGCTGGCTATCGGTAGCCAATTACTGCTGGTATGATTAATCAAGGAGAAATTACTCCCATTAACCCCTGGAGAGGAGAAGGCTAGAGGAGCTGCTTGGGGGTTATGGCCCTCATTAGTGGGATTCAGTGGATCTATATGCCCAGACTCATCTAATTCATTACCTTAGCGGAGAATGAATGAGGAATATAAGAGGTGGCAAGAGAAGGAGAAGAGAGGGCAGAGTAGAAGACAGCAAGAGACAAAGGGCTGAGGGCAGGGAAAGGAGGGAAACCAAATTAACTGTGAGTAGAACTTGAACGCAGCCTGATAAAAATCTGAACAACTTCTAGTAAGTTAGACTATAATTAAGCCCAAAGGGT
Source organism: Myripristis murdjan (assembly GCF_902150065.1). NCBI lineage: Eukaryota > Metazoa > Chordata > Actinopteri > Holocentriformes > Holocentridae > Myripristis > Myripristis murdjan. The sequence continues at coordinate 39,895,239 of NC_043992.1, read as the reverse complement.
ATGAGGTTTTTTTTTTTTTTTTTGGAAATCCAATCCATACTCAAAACTGCTGATGCTGCTGAAGTTCATATTTTTAAATTTGCAAATTTTACCCCAGTTTAACCCAAATCTGACTGAATAAGTGTCAAGATTAGCCCGAATTTACCTAAAACCAATCTTGTCCAGGCATTATTGTCGAGCTGTAAAAACAGGTTTCATATACAAATAACACTACCAGTTCCAAAGATGTTTAGAAGTGATCTTGATGTTTTTGCGGCTCTTAAGTTCTACAGATGCCACAGACATCACTGGATGACAGAGAGGCACATGAAAGATCTCTGTTTTTTGTTTGTTTCTCTCTTTGCTCTTAGCAAAGGCCTTAAAAAACAACCTCAAACATGAAATGCAAGAGAAAGCAGAGAGAAGCATCTACACGCTGGCCCACCTCCTTTTTCCACATATCTGAAATTAAAATCAACTCCACGGAAATGTCACGATAAGGTTTCGTTTTTCTTATTTTTTTTTTTTATTTTTTATCATATATTCACTGTCGTCGAGGACTAAGGACTCAAAGCATACACTCAAATGAAGGAAAAAATCAAGGAATTCATCCCTTTTTTGGCTCCCTACCATCTTGAGCACAGCTCAGAGAAAATCCTAAGTCAAACCATCACAGGAAATGCTAATACACTGAAGCATATAATGATGAATGATGAGCAAAGGGCCTAAATTTTTTGAAGCCTTATATCCAATATGAAACATCCAGCCCTTCGTCCTTGAAGTTTCTGGTGCTGGTGTGAAATGATGAGCAAGCAGTGAGCAACAGGCCTACGTTTTTTCAGCTCAATCTATCCAACGACCGATTTTGACTATTCATCTACATCGGATCCTACGCTGTGATTACTTAACAGATAAAAATGAAGAAGCACCCCTCCAGTAAATCTAATGCAGTGGCATAATGTAGTCCAAGGCATTTAGTTTGACTGACAGAGGAATCATTAAAATTCTGGGCACTCAAGACCACAGGAGATCCTCCTCTTGGTTATGTGTGTGTGTGTGTGTGTGTGAACTGCAAAAAAAATTGATGGCAGTTCATCTTAAAAACGTATGCCTACCTGCTGGCTTAACATTATGAGTAAAACCCACTTAAGAGGAGAATTTTTTCAACATAAAAAGTCATGTTGAAAATGTTGATAGAGCTGCTAGGACTCCATTCTTTCAATTCAATATTTCAAATCCATATCTGGCAAGCAACAAATTATGGATTTCTGACAAAAGAACTAGGCCGTGTCACAACATGAGTTTGCTTGTCAAAGATAACACTGCTTTGAGACTGTCTGACATTCAGTCTTCTGTTTTGAAGCAGCATACACACACAGATGTTCTACAACCAACTGCATACAGATGGGCATAACAGACAATAACAGTCATGGTGCACAAATAATGTAAAATCATTATAGCACAACACAGAGACCACATGATAAACAAAACAAATACATACTAAATAACTAAATAGGGAACATGAGCCAAACAACAATCAACTGGGCTAAGTAAAGGCCTGTTGCCCAAAAGCATGCTGGGAAACTCGACCAACTGGAGTTCACTCAGACGTCACTGCAAGAGACAGAAGAGGAAGAAGAGAGACATTTTTTCACTACATTTATAATATTGCACTAGAAAAAAAGCCGTTTAAGACGTTTAAGACGTTTTGAATGTTCCTGCTGCTCGACACATTTAGTGTCCTGTGTGCTGGCCAGGGTTTTGGTAAGCGGTTGCCATGGTGACATGATAAAGCAGGCGCATAATACTGAAACACTAGAAGTGGCTAAAGTTTCTGAAAAAGCTTTAAATGTGCTCGTTCTTGCTGCCAGCCGCGTGGCCATGTGATAAACCACCATCGCTATGCGGTTGTTTTTTTAATTATTTTACTTAATTGTTGCTGTTGCTAGGGGATTGGCAGGCGGTTACTATGGTGCTCTGGGTGGTTGCTAAGGTGTTCCTGGGCAGTTGCTATGGTGTGTTGGGTGGTTGCTAAGGCATTGCTATGCGGCTGCTGTGATGTTCCTGATAGCTGCCAAGGTGGTGCAAAGCGGTTGCTATGGTGTTCTGGGTGGTTGCTATGGTATCTGAGGTGTTTGCTAAGGGGTTGTTAAGGTGTTTGGGGTGGTTACCAGGGACTTGCTACGGTGTTTGTGGTGATGAAGTTAAAGATAATACATGTGTCAAGATGGCGGTGCTCTCCCCGATGTGGCTGTTCCTTGTGTCTGTCCCGTTTGTTTCCATGACAACAAACACCTTGACCTCCTATCGGCAAGACCCATTACAGACTGGGACACTGTACGGTGAATCAGATCTCACCGAGAGTTATTGTTTTGAGTACCTCCCGCCGGAGATCGCTCAACCAGCGTGTGGGGAGAAGTGTGCTGTAACTTTCTAAGCAATCATGAACATGGGAACCAAATATGACCTCTCTACAGAAAATACTGAAGTCTGAGAAAATTTGATTAACTCTGAAATTATTAATATCTTTTTATTTCAAGTTTAAACAGGTTAGCATCAGTGGCATTTTTTGGTGTGTAAAATATCATATTGCTATGAATATCTGTTGTACTTTGGGAGAAAACACAGTTTCAGATATGATGCAGTTAAAAAAGACAACCACTAGATTGCAGCACCACACTGTTACATAACTGTGTGTCTGTGACGTCGTCGTCAAAATGTGAAACAAAGTGACGCCAGCAGCGGCTGAGGTAAGTGTGAAAAGCTGGTGGCGCCATTTTGAACGATGTTTTTGCCAGCTGGGATGCCTTCACACTGCCTGATAGACACTAACTCTTTATCTGTGGGCCTTAACACATGTTGTTAACATAAAGATGGTGCACGTCTTCTTTCTCAGCAACTTCTGCTCAGTCTGATCATAACAGCCTCACATGAATAACACATTATGATTCATGACCATCAAAACCCAGGCAGCTAGTGTGGCTCAGTGGGTGGAGCAGTGGGACTGTAATCAGCAGACCCCCAGTTCAAATCCCATTTGTCTTAATTGTCTTTTTTTTTTTTTTCTGAGCAAGATTACTGCACTGCACAAAAGTGAAGTCTGTGTGGGTCAGTGGGTAGATCAGTGGTCTTGTTATCAGAATGTCCCCAGTTCAAATCCCATCCCCAGAACTGTGTGTTGATTTTTTTTTTTTTTTTTCTGAGCAAGATTACTGCAGTTTCTAACAGTGCAGTCTGTGTGACTCAGTGGGCAGAGCAGTGGGCTTCTAATCAGAACATCCCCAGTTCAATTCTCATCCCCATTTTTTTTTTTTTTTTCTGAGCAAGACCATGGCAGCTACACAAACCACTATATGCGCAGAACAGCAGGCACATTCAAAATTTCTTCTGAAATTTTCTAGTTATTATTATTGTTCTGGACACTTTTCAGTGTGCTACTACTCCTGCAGCTTTTGCATTATCCCCATACAACAAATATGACAAACGTGCGGTCCAATTGCAAGAAGTACGCTATTACAATTATTAGCAATTTGACTTACCAATTTTTTGCAATTCCACCTAAACGAAAAATGTTGCCCATAGGTTGCCCATAGGAAACACACTTTTTTACCTCGCTCCAGTTCTGACATTTTTGGGAACTGACACACAGTTTTTGCACAATTTGCCAGTCAAAGCCTTACATTTCTGCTGATACATTCTATTTGCTGATGGGACTTACTGTCATTGATTAATAAGCATTGGTTTGACAATTACTTTGAAGAGATTATCTCACACTGAACACTGGCACTCATGCGGTGAACTTTCTAGAACATGACATCTGTCTCTGCGCAGACACTGACAGACCTGCGTGTCATTGGCTAGCTGACACCCGGAGTAGCATTTAAGGTTTTTGTCATTTTGAGTGCTGTGTTCTTTCTGCACTATAAGTATATTTGGACACTGAATATTTCTACAGTGCATAATAGGGGTGTCACAATTCTCCAAATCCTCGATTCGATTTGATTTCCAATTTTAGGGTCACGATTGGATTCGATTCTCGATTTTTTCTTCTTCTTATAGCACAGGCGCCTATGCCATTTTTAGACTAGTCTAGTCTACAATCATTGGTTTTATTCATTAAATTTTGTAAATCTTATTTCAAAAGATCGGCTACATAGTCTCATAAGTGATGCAATTTTCATGATTTTTGTGTAATGTATCACATTATAGACACTAATGGTCAAATTTAAATAATTTATTTACAATATAAAAGTAACAATCTTGTTCTCAGTCAAGTGGAAAACAACAAAAACAAATATAATAATAATAATAATAATAATAACAAAAATGAGAAGACACAGAGCATGCCTGCCATCTAGTGGCTCTTTTTGATACAGAGGTGTGCAATGATGCCTGCGAATGTGTCCTGCCATGTTGGTTGTGTTTCTCGTGGCCGGGTATGGTTCACGCACATAGCATAGCTGGCACACAGTGGTCTTCTTGTTGACAAGGCGAACGTTGCCGACATAACTCAACGGCAACGCGAAATACTTCCACACTGCTGATTTGAGAGATGCAGGAGTGGGTTCAAGCTCCGGTGCCACCGCGTCTCCTTTATCTGTACCACCTGCCATCATGTCATACGGTAAGCTGCAGGTTAGCAAACTTGTGGCTACTACTGTGTATGCTATGTTGTCATGTGTTTTCCCCTCTTTGCACACCTCCCTGATGTATGTAAACCTGGGGGGGGGGGGGTCGTCGATCCTCTCTTTGATTTCGATGATCGAGACCATGACGTAATTTTGATCAATTTCGATTAAAAATCGAAATAATGACACCCCTAGTGCATAAGTATGACTTTTACTTTAGCAGAAGATCTGTCAGAAGATGTCTTTCACCACTGGCCATATAACACCTGTTCATCTATGTCTATAAATATTTACTTTTAGTGTACATTTCAAAGCGATTTACATTTGACTCTAGAATTTCCAAATGTCCCTGCCTCTATGTATCTCTACATTTTGGTCTCAGTGGCCACTGGCATTGCTGCCACTCCATCTCAGCCACCACCACAAACACCCTAGCAACCTCTTAGCAAACACCCCAAATACCATAGCAACCTTCTAGAACACCATAGCAACTGCCTAAAAACACCTTAGCAACCATCAGGAACACCACAGCAACCACCTTAGTCAACCATCTGGAATACCATAGCAACCACCTAGCAGCGTCCTTGCAACCACCCACAACACCATAGCAACTGCCCACAAACATCATAGTGACCACTCAAAAGACCACAACAGCTGCCTGGCAACAACCTGGACCACAGTAACTGCCGGCCAATCCCCTAACAATGGCAACAGTTTAGCAAAATAACTAAGAAAACAAACACAACCTGCAAACGGCGTAGGGTTGGTGGTTTACCACATGGCTACACAGTCGCCAACGGGGGCAGGCACATTTAAAGTTTCGTCAGAATTGTTTTCCAATTCTAGTTATTGCTATTAGTGTTTTTATGATTATTACTATTGTTGCAACCATTAGTATTAGTATTGCTGTTACTGCTATTATCACCACTAGCATTACTATACGGGCCTATGTCGAACTTGCATTCCCCCTGGGGACAAATAAAGTATGATTGATTGATTGATTGATTGATGTCCTGCAATGTGCTCCTCCCTACTCTCTTTCTCTTTCTGTCCCTCTTCCTCACCACTGTCGCCCTGCGCTCTGGTCCATGGATTTGGCCAATATCTGTTGGTTTTCTTCAAAGCACCTTAAGATAACTTTTGCTATGATTTGACACTGAATTCAATTAAAATGAATTGAATTTTGCATTTTGTGTGTGTGTGTGTGTGTGTGTGTGTGTGTGTTTAATTTAAGTGACTGTGCAGGAGATGCAATAATGTGCTACTGAAACTTTCCAGAATCACTAGTAGCCTAGGTTACTCCAATGTAAATAAAGCTATATAGAACACATGGAGGATGGCATGCAGCAGAGGGCAGTGAGCTAAGCTGGAGAAAAAGATCAAAAAGGTCAGAAATTAAATTTTCTAAAAGATCATGTAGAGAGACTTCATTTGGAGCAGAGAAAGCATAAGAAAGAGACATAACAACTGGAGAAGCTGAGGACGGGTTGGTAGAGCTGCTTCTTCAAAAGCAGCAAAACTTCAAACAGCACTGTGCTCGTTTTTAAGGGCTAAGAGAGGAGAGCATCCGTCCAACCTTTCCTTACACAGGACAGATTGCTGTGCAGGAACGCTGTACTGCTTAGGACTCTCGCCACAGACTCCATCTTCATTAATATGCACACAGCGTTCTGGATAATAGCACGTGGCTGAGGTCTTATTTTGAATAAGCCTCTTAGGTGCATCTTTAATATCCTGGTTCCCCTACGTTTGTAACAGGCACAGTCATCCTGCATCCAAAAATGATGTTCCTGCTGGAAACTGTCATTTTCCAGTCAATTCTGTGCTACAGTTGGTGGTGCTTTTCTTCAGCAGATCTACAGGACATGAAGTGATGCATGCTGGGAATGCTGTGATTATACATCATGAGGCAGAGCAGCTGCAGACAAGTTAACATAAGGTGTAAAATAAACCATTTAAACTTGACATATTCCAGATATGTTTTCAGGTGTTTCATAAATGGGATAACAGGGTTGTTTTGAATAGTATACAGATTGCGTAAATATTGTACTGTTAATTTACAGAAAGGAACTTCTAGCTATAAATATGCGTTGTTTTGTTCAATCTAATGACAAATAATTTCAGACATGATTACTAAGCCAATCACCCACCGATAAAACTCCGTGCATTGTGCATTATTGTGGACAGTTGACCTTTAGTTTTACATCAACCACACTAGAAATGCGCAACTACAGTATGACAAATTATGTTGTCTGACAATTCCATGACTCTCTTTTTTTTCTCCTGTATTTTTTGCACATGAATATTGGAAGGCATTCCATTGAGTACCCCATAAGTCTATCTGTGTCAACCATTTGTTCCATGCAGTGAAAAAAATAGATGCCTGGCTGGATTAATGCATCCTTGAATGAAAAAAGAAGTGAAAACTTGCTGAGAAGAATACATTTTAAATATAGTATTGCACATGTGTAACTACATTGTTTAATATAGAATGTGTATCTTCAAATGCAACACACAGCACAAAATAAATGAGCGTTTGTGGGCTATAATTATCAGATTACACTGATTACTGTGTAACACGCACAATGCAATTTTATCTGACCACGAGATGGTATTAAGATCAACAACATGTTTGTTTCCTTTGCCCCTCCAGTCCAGGACAAACTGTGCTAAACTCAGCGCTTACTGGCTAAGAGTTAAGCCAAACCAACCATGGGGGATTTCCTTACATTTGTATTCACGTTCACTTTTTGACTTAAACATGGCCTTTTTGATTTTGTGCCACCACTTGCCCCAACTGCTGCTTTCACTTGATTCATGGGTTCTACCACTGTGGATTTTCAAGAACAGAAGGCGGGAGCTCCTCTTTGAAACAACAGGTGGAGTAGCAGGAGGAGCTTGAGTCTGGCACAAGTTTTGGCAACAAACATTGAGGAGATATATAAAAAAAAAAGGCCTGAAAACAGCATCATAGCTGGTCTCCGAAAGCTGGGATTGGTTTGTATCATAGCGTCTCAAAAAGAGTGCACAAACCACAAAGTCATTTCAGGATTGTTAATCAGTTATGAAAATCCATAGTGCATGTTTAAGGAATGTCATTGTATTTAGGGAATATTAAGAGAAAATTGGTGCTCACAGAGTACTTGCCGAGTCTCTGGCTTATGTATGTGTATATACGTGTGTATATACAGATCTAAGTGAATGCATATGTAGAGTGAAGACTTCAGAAGAGGTGCCAGCTCTGGCCAGGGATCAAAATGCTGCTCTCCTCTGTGTGTGACGGCACTGTAACGGCTGGAGAGATTGAGACAAATGGAGTCATTCTCACCACAATAATGCATCATAATCCAACATGCTCGACCTCTGCACTGGAATCTGAGGATCAGCATATTACACGAATGCTGCTCACAGAGGATTGGTTGGGAAAAGTCTGATTAGGAATATGGAGAGGGAGAGGGAAGGGGGAGCGGGGTAGGGAAGGTGCTGATCAGCTGTCAGTAATGTCACGTCCGTGTACCACCTTCATTAGTATTCAAGGCCATGGCTGACAAAGGGAATATTACTATGATTTTCTACCCTTTCTGCCTTTGCAGAAGGCAGGTGAACGCCCTCTCAGTGTATTTACATCCTACATGCTAGCCTTGAATCAATCAGACAACCAGCAGGCCATTGTCAATGGCAAGTATCTGCAGTGCCAGAGGCTTTCCCGCGGCTATGTGGGTGAGACGAACTCGAGAGTTTGACACAGCCCACAGTTAGGATCCACTATCAACCTACAAATCATCAGATACCACTCTCCCTGATGAAAAAAGGTGTCATTGAGTTCTGTGCTCTGCAGTTCACCTACATTAAAATGTATATCTGTGAGGAAAAAGTAGAGGCAGAAACATGTGGTGTCAGATGTTTTTTATGCATTAAGGTGAAAAGCCATGGTAAACCTCACTGCAGCCCGGGGCTTATGTGAGAAGAACGGCTAAGTGCTTGCTCTCCTCAGCGTACCTGCTTGAAGCATGGCTGCCGACATGAAGCAGTTCTACATTTGCATTTCAACAATTTGGTGAGGGAACTTCATTTCTGCATCTTTTCACCTGAAGTGATGTGGCCAGTTTGGATAAAAAATGACAATAATTACAGACAATTAATCAGTCAAACTTATGAATGGGTATCTGTCAGCATACACAAATTCTGCCCAAAGTTTAGTCATTAATCTGTACATTGTCAGCAAGAAAAACAAAATAGAAACCGGTGTAACTAGTGTACAAGTGATAGTTGGCTCCTCTGAGATTGGAATTACGCCAAATGCAGTAAATAATGGATAACGGGGAGGGAAAGTGCTAATTAGCACGCCTGCTGGTTGTGTTCATTCTTGAAAAACAACTTCCTATGAGCAATTAGCTGCATGAAATTTTCCCAATGATATCTTTCCCTTATCACACCCAATGAAGAAAGATGATGCACAGGCCAGGAACAGCACCGGACCGCATTTATATCATAAACTGGCATATTACCAATAACCTAAACAGATTTTCAAGCGATCTTCATCACGGCCAAGTTAGCAGCCTGCTCCTCCAACTATTCTGAAAAACTAGCACCTTAATTCTTTGTGTGTGCTCACCCTGGACACCCTATTTATTAGTCTGTTTTGGCTGGGGCAAATATTTGTATAAATATTAATATTTTGTGGGTGGTGACCAATTTTGTCCTGCTAAATCTTGCTTTTGATCATTTATTTTAATAGGATGATTATGAGGCAATAGCTCTCTTAGCTATTGGCTGTGACTGTCATTTATATGCAAAATTAATGAAATGATTAATGAAACATCTTAGAGAAATGGCTGTTTATCATGTCAGCTCCCAGTGTTTACCTTCAGCTTATGTTAGCAAGAACCTGCTGCCACCTCCCAGTATTCATCATGTAATAAATATAGCATGCAGTCTGAATCAATCGTTGACAGCCTGTATAAATGACTCGCCATTCAAGGATGTTCCGTTTATTTGATCCATACATCTCACAGAGAATTGCAGCAGAGATACAATTACAGAGCACATGATTGACTGTCATAGCACTGGGCTGACTGGAGGGGCCAACACAAACATTAGCCAGTTCCTGCCTTGCTGTAGAAAAAGCAGCCTTGACCATGTTTTATTCATCACAGATGAGTTGTCTCAGAGTCATGCCAAATCCAAAACTGTGCCCTGGCACAGAAAAGAGAAAAGTGAAAGAATAAGGAATTTGTTTTAAGATAAAAGTTAGGAGGTAAAGGCTAGATTTTCAAAAAGAGTCACGAGTTTGTGATGATTGTTGGACATTTGGGACCAGAAAATTGGAAATGTACAGCTGTCGGTGAATACTGTCCAAAAGTGCAATATAATATGGTTTATAAGCTGACCCATTCCTACAGCACTCAGTCTGGGATACTGTTGTGAACAGATACTATAAAAGCTAGAATAAATAAATTTGCCAGGTAATGATTTAAGTCAGGATGGTTTAGCAATTCATTTGTGTGTTGTGCATTAGATTTTATGTTTCATGTTTGAATAGAATGAGCACTGAGAATTTGAAAGTTTAGAGTTTAGTCCCATTCACAACTGAAAAAAAAATAAATAAATAAAAACCCTGCTTGCTTGCAAAGGCAAGTTAGCCGAGTGCAGTCAACTTGTCAGTAGCTAAGCTAACTCGCAGTATGCCTCCAGTAACAGTAAGCGGGTCCAAGGGATGCAGAGTATTGCAGGTTCTCTATCCTAGTAGCCAGTTAGTTGTGTGCATCTGAGTTCCGGATTGATTCCAGGTGAATAAGCAGAGACGGGAAAGAAGTGAGCCGATGCATTTACTTACTACTTTGGTCATCAGCTCTGGAAAAATAAACAGGCCTCGGCAGTCAAAATAAATGCCGCTGGAGGTATTATTTCTACAATTACAATTTGCATTTGGCAGACGCTTTTATCCAAAGTGACGTAGATATGAGATTTTATAGACCACAAGCAAAGATCTATTCAGGAGAGAACAATGACATCAAGTGCCATAAGGCTCTGGTTCTGTTCCAAAGGACATAAGTACTACAAGGCCATGCTACAAGGCAGTGAAGGGAGGTGATGTACAGACTACATTAAGTGCACAGAGGAAGGAAGAAGCATAGAGGCAGATGTTTTTTATTATTATTATTAAATGGGGGACTACACAATCCAGTACCTGAGAAGGTGTTCCCTAAAGACCCTCCTTTAAAATATTGAGAGGGACTCTGCAATCGAATGGAGTTAGGCAGCACAGAAGAGGAGTCGAGCTGCTGGTTTCAGGCCTGACTGCGCTGGCTGCTCCATGGCAGAGCAAAGTGTGCGGGCGGGAGCGTAAACCTGAAGGAGGAAGTCCAGTAAAAGCAAGGCTTATTTGTTTGACCAACATATTTGATATAAACAGGGCCTTTGCAATATTTTGATGTGTTTAACCCTATAAAGCCATTTGTATCATATATGATACACATTTTCAATTCCGTTTTTCATTTTCAGTTTAATAAATACTTGACCAAAATACTGTTGTATACGTTTGAACACTTCCCCTGTTCACCCTGGACCATACCATTGGCACTTCAAGTACATATCATATATCATACACCAGAAAGGTCGTGTACTAACATATTTTTTGATATATATATATATATATATATATATATATATATACATACATATATATATATATATTGTTATAGGACTAAATGCAGGGTTCATTTTCAAAAAAATGGAATTTTCTGCCAATTCTTTCATAGTTCAGGCTTTATAGGGTTAACTTAGAATGTCATTCTATTGATAAAAAAAAGATTTTTAATATCTTCGGGCTACACTTTGATGTCCTGTGGTGCTAAACTAGTGCCCTTAAACCTCACTAGTTTTGATGTAAAACCTTTCCTATTAACAATCAATCAAATTCAACAATCAACAATGCACATCTGCACATAACATGGCTGTTACAGACTAATAGAATTACACCCACAGTATGAACAGGCAACATTAGCTTGGCATTTGAGGTCTATGGGCAGAGACTGAGGACATCTTCTCTCATTCATTAGAAATTCCACCACTTCCCTCCCCCTTAAGATTCTTGGTTAGACAGCTACGATGAACCAGGACCGTTTCAGAAATGACTCATGCACGAAACACTTTACATTTGGGGCAGATAATAACAACTGAAGAGAATTAAAAGATTTAGCGTTTTGCAGTGCTACAAGTGTATTCCAGCCTGCTGTCTGAAACAAATGGGACAACATCCCTTGATAATCAGTTTATCTGGACGAGTCATTGTGAGTGCTGCTATGTGAAGTGAAAATCTGCTCATTAAGCTCAAGCCTGTTCACACCTCCCTCCACACAGCAGTTCGTCTTCCTGACATCTGCTCTGTAGCACCAGACGCCACCTCAGAGGGCAGAAAAACCAACTGGAAATTCTCTGACTCTTTTATCCCCAATTACTTTAAAAAGATTAGCATTTTGGAAAACAAGTAAATGATATTTCTGTAATGAGTGTGATTTGAATAAAGGCTTGTAAACAAACTGGGAAAAATACTGGCACAAGTGCATCTTTTTAATTAGTGAATTAGTGAATTAGGCTGTATAACACCTAATTCACTGGGCCGTAGTTATTTAATGCAGAAAGACACATATATTATATGTGGAAAGGAGTGGACTGAAGCGGTACACACTCCAAAATTTTAAATAACAAACAAACAAACAAACAAAGCTCTGTCAGTTAACTACATTAAATTAATGGCACTCAACGGCATGTCTTGAAATAAAAATATTGGAATAAAATCAGGCTCCTTTACCAGACTGTTAACTGTAACATAAACTATAATAACTAACATCTACATAATCAGTTCTTCTGTGTTATTCAGCAGATGATTAAATGCGATTTCACACTATCTGATTTCATAACGTGGTTACTATAAATACAATGTGTTTATTAATATTTCACATAAATGATAGCATATCATAACTGATGAAAAATAAACTAGATTAAGTAATTAGTAAACTGCAGTGGTGGGGTTAATTCTGTTGCCCAACCAAAAAATGTCGTCATCCAAAATTCTGACTTACACACAAAATGCAAACATCTGCTACCTATAAATGTTGAATTGCCATTCTGAACAGAACCAAAAACAACCGTCACTGTGCAAAAACCACAGGAACCCCCAGGAACCCCCTATGTTGCTTTCTTTTGCTTTATGTGATTATGTCTGCATACAGGTGCTGTGTCGTACAACCAATTTCAGTACCACTGACAATAAAGTTGTATCGTATCGTATCGTATCGTATCATATCGTATCGTATCGTATCATATCGTATCGTATCGTATCGTATCGTAGGAATCGTTGCCCAAATATTCCAAGATATGATCCAAATATCATGATATCTATAGTGATATTTACAGTCATTTACAGATTTCATGTTCGGAGTATATCAAACTTCGATATGGAACCACTTTATCCCTTTAACTGCCTCACAAAGAAAACAGGAATAGAAAAAAAATGTTGCAAGCATTTTTAATTACATTTGTACAACAATAACAACAATCAATGTTTTTTTTAGTCTGTTCTTGAGATATAGACCTCTACCAAAAGGTTGACCTGATGCTCTGGTAAAAGTACCAACATGTATTCAAATATTGAAAGACGTAGAGGAGGTCGTACAAAATGTAAACTTTTTGAGCAAACACACATTTCAGATGTTTCGTGGGGTATCGAATCCCCTTTTTCTCTCTTGGCAGGCTACAAAACATTGAAGTTTTTCATTCAAACACAGGAAATTATGGCATTTCTGAAAAGGCATCGTTTGGGCATTTGATCCACTTTCTTTCTGGTGGTCACTGTCATAACGCAAATCTGGCTGTGCTTGTGAGTGTGGGAGTCTTTGGGTTTCTTCTGGGCAGGTGGAGAGGAGGATGATGGTCGGCCAACTTTGGATGCTGGCTTGTTGACTTGCCTCAAACTGTGGGCAATCACAAAGCAGAACCTTTTCAGAGGCACTGTTTGTTGTTGAGTAGGTTACAGTCTGTCTTGTACAGCAGCCAGGAGTCTGAGATGCACAGATCAAAACCATATCCAAAGAGGGGAAGGCACCACCGGCTGGACTGGGCTTGGGTCTTGTACAGGTGAACCAGCGTGTCAGAAAGACCAATGCCACCCTCAGAGGGTTCAAATCTTGCATCAGGAACCTGGAATTCCTCAATATCGTCATATTTCCAGATTGTCCTTGCACCTTTGCATGGACCTGAGGGTGAATTTGGTTCAGGAGTGTCCTCTGATTCCACCGAGTAAACTGTTTTCAAGGCACATTTCCGTTTTCTGCTCTTCACACGGGGTGGTGGTGCAGAAGATCTGCTTGTTGAGCCGGCCTCATCCTCATCCACTGATTCAAAAGAAGAGTCTCCTGTCACTTCCATTTGTGTGGGCTGGTAATCAGGATCATCTACACTGTCATCATCTCTGCATCAGAGTCTCCTGAATTTTCTGGCACAAGGGTCAGAGAAGTGCGTAGCCTTGCACCATAAAACATCTTAGTTTCCATGTATAATTGGTAAAACAGAGAAAGAAAAGTACAATTTTAAAAAACATGTTATCATGTAATAGTTTGTTACCATGAAAAGTATAACCAGACTAGTTTTATTTCTGTATATTTTGTCTCCACAGTACCCTACATACTTTTAAAACATTTTAGACATGGTAAACATTGTAATGATGTACGATTTTTTTCATTCAAACATTTTCTGAAATACTGTTAATTACATGATCATAACAAGGGTGAATATTCATGGAACAGTATTAGATAAAATTGTTGTCATATCACTACATTTACCATTTAATGACAAATCGACCGTTTGATACAGAATGTTTTTAAACAGTTAAATAATCAATCGCACCCATGATTTTGTTTTCGCCTTTATGTAATGGGACCAAATTAAATGAGATCAAAAGTTGTTTTTTTTTTTTTTTCATGACAAGAGTTAATTTTATTTACATTAGCTTTTCATCATTAGCTTTTCATCATTAGCTTTTCCATAAAATGACAAATCAGCCATTTGGTTGAGCATGTTAAAAATTATTTGACCTTTACTAAATTTATTATGAACAAAGATACATGATTCTGTTCAGTTAGATCTCTAAAACCATAAATGTTTTGAGAAAAAATGCTTACCTGTGAAAACTTCCTGTGAAAAGTCCACATCTCCGATGCAAGTTTTCATTTGCTCATTTCCTAGAGGACAGCAGACTGAAAAAAGGCCTTCTGCTTTCAGACACTTTCAGACACAGAATTTTTCAGCACAGCATACTTCAACTGAACGGTAGAGATGACTCAGTCAGATTGATTTAAGTTTAACACAGTTCCTAAGTATCACTTCTTCATAATATGTCTGGATATTTCAAAATATTACCAAAGCCGCGTTGTCTGTCTGCGTTGTTTGTTGTTTTAACCAGAGATTTTGGCTGTGTGGATATTTCAAAATATTAATTTCAAAATAAGTTATTTTGAGTCTAAGTTGATCTGATGAGGATATAGCAGAGATGTCCCACATCAGGATAGTGTAGATGTGACCAGTAATCATATTTTAAGATCAAGCAGATTTGTTTTCTGAATTTTTTAGGCAGGATTCACTCGTCTTGTCTGATAACTACAGAAAAAGACCAACATGTGTTCTGTTGTGAGGATATCCAAAGAAAATTACATATAGTAAACCACTTGACTGCAGATAAGTCACATTTATTACAGTACACAAATGTACAAAACAGAGAATGTGCAAAAGCTAACTTTTAAAAAGTTAAGTGGAAAAGCACTTAAAAAAACAGCAACAAGATTTAATGCCCAAATGCCCAGCTACAGAGCAAAAAGAACTTAAAAGCCTCTCTCTCTCCTTCACAGACTCTTCTGCTCTCTGGGGTGTCGTTTTGAGCAGTGTCCTGAATTAGTCTGTGTGTCGGTCGGCCTGGGCTCCACTGTCTTCCTGTGGTTTTCATCTAAGGCCTTTTGGCAGACAGACATGATCCTTGTCAAACTTGTACACCGTCTTGTCTTTGTCTCTGCCTTCGTCACTGACCAAGTCGGCATCAGCGCCCTTTAAGTGAGTCATCTTTAGTGAGCAGTTTCTCCCAGACCTTGACCCGCTTTCTGAAGAGCTGTGATAAAAGAGAAGAGGCGGAGATTGAAAACAAACAAACATTACATTATAAACAAGTGTATTAACGACTAGAAAATTTCACAAGAAATTTTGAATGTGCCTGCTGCTCTACGCTTATCGTGGTTTGTGTAGTTGCCAGGGTCTTGGTCAGAAAACCGTCAGCTCACTCTGTTGGGGACAGGAATCAAACTGACCGCTGCAACTCCTATACACCTGATGACCGCACACTGCAACATGTTACTGACTGGAGGCTGCTATCACTGGATCAGCATGAGACGCTGGGAAAGTAGAAGTCCACTATCTGTATGTTAGTTCCAAAAACTGTGTGAAGGCACACAGACAAAAAGTACCTGTGTAACAGGCAGTGTGAGGACATTACAGCTGGCAAAATGCTTCTTTTGTCTGCTGTTTGTTTCACATTTGGTACTGCTGATTCAGCAAAAACACTGAAAACATTTATGTCTCATATGTGCATGTCTGTTAGAATGGTGGCCTCTTGTAATGAAAAACTACCTTTTTTTTTTTTGGATAAAGTCTGTCTCACTGAGTGTGTGGCAGAGCGGCGGAGGGGCACCCATTGTTGCTACAGTCTTCTTTCAATATGCTGTTTGTTCTTCAAACTTAAACTGTGTTTTCTCCCAAAGTACAACAGATGTCAAGATGATACTTAAAGTTGAAATGGAGTTTTTTGGGGAAACGTATGCAGTAGTTGTGCGGTTGTGATTTCTGCGATTTTTATGTGTTATTGCAAAAAAAAATCTGTAAATCAGATCAATTTGAAAATTGACACACCACTTCTCCTCACCAAGACGCACATTTTTCATATTTGGGGCGTGGGTGTAGAACAAAAGCTGTGCAATGGAGAGTCTAGCAAAAATTCACCCATGTTACGCGGATGGGAAAAAATTTCACTGCAAGTGTATTCCTGAGATATTGGAAAGTCGGATTGCTTAGCAAAGTCAGAGCACACTTCTCATTGAGCCACACGTTTTTCATGTTTATTGTACAGGTCTACACTAAAACTGTGGGAGCAGCGAACCAAAATTTGTACGGAAGAATAAAGTAATATAATAATAATATTTAGTATGCAGTAGTAGCAATATGTGTCTGCTTTGCAACAGGCACATATTGATAATAATAATAATGATAATAATAATAATAATTTTACCAACAAGGCCACTATTCACATGATTAATAAAAGTAACAGCCATAGCTAAGCAGGGCAACAACTCACGTGAACCTTGTGCCTCTTGATGTAGTCCTTGTCCCCCTCCAGCTCGATCATTTCATTTGTTCTGAGATTTTCATATACCCTGAGGCAGGCTCCTGAATGAGCATTTTCAGAAGAAATGCACACAACACATTATGAACTCAAAATGTATTAAAGGCATGTCAACATGAATAGTAAAGCAATTTTTGATCATGGAATGATCAGTTTGGTGTTGTAATATTACCGGTAAAGTTCTGTGTCAAGTGTATGTGTGTACAATAAAGTCATATGAATGGCACACACAGTACAATGTGTGGATGCTCTGTTCTCAGTAAGGAACTACAACCCACTACACAACGGGCTGCAGCTTTAGTTTTTGACCAGAATGTGGAATTTGGCAGATGTGGAAATAACAGATAGAACTATAGAACTATAAAAATAACAGAAATAACTATGCAGCCAACTTGCTTAGCTCCAGTGGATAACTGACTGACTCCAGTGGATAATTTAAAAATTGGAAATTACAATGTAACAGTCTTGCCTTCTTACTTTAAAAAGAAGCATTATGGGAAAACAGGAGAACAGAGTGCATTTTTTAGGAGAAACTGCTGCCTTTACATGTATTGTGTGAAAGAGGCTATATTAAAAATGCTGCCGACAACATTATCTTACTTATGCAAACAGAGGTAAAAAAAGATATCTCCCAATTGTGCACAAGGTGGGAACTTTTTACGTGCCTTTCTATTTGTTTGGAATATGTAGGATAATGGATATTAATTTATGTGTTAGCTTGCTGCTATTCCAATGTTAGTTAGTATTTTAAATTTAGTTGGGTAATATTAGATGAAGGTCAGTGTGCTGACTGTCATCTTTAACTGTGTCTTTGCAAAATGAACGCTCATCCAATTCAATAAAATTGTTAAAACTACAACCAATTTAAGGACATGCAGTATTACCTGCAAAATGAAAACCCCAGTATTATAGTTACTGCAGACTTGGTGGGCACTGAACACACACACACACACACACACACACACATTTATCATATACATTTATAGTCAGTGGTGTCCAATCATGTGCAGTGGAAGACAGAGAATATGTTAATTAAACCTGGATGCTTGGATGTACATACAGTATTAATAACTATTATTAAAACAATTGGTTTATGGAACATAGAAATTAATCAGAATGGCGTACAATGAGGCTTCACTGTGCTGTGAGGAGGGACGGTGAAAAACCAAATACATACTGAAACCTCACGCGGAATTTCGGTGTTAGGCGTCTTCAAATCCGTCTTCTTCATTTGCTCCAACTTCTCCATCAGCTGATCCAATTTTCTGTTCACCTAGTACTCACTCACACCGACTGAAAGCTGCCTATGAAACATAATGGTTTCAATATCACAGTATCATCATCATTTGTTCTCCACCAGTAGCTGAGTATGTTCTTACTTTTTTTGGATTCATGAACTTTGTGAGTGCTGCAATGATTTTCTTGCTTGTACCAAAGATTCCCTTGCTAACTAAAGTCCATCTGTCTGTCTGTATCAGTGACTGATGGTATATTGAGTCTTGTGCATTCTTGTAAGTAGGAGGTTGTGCCTATATTCATTTCTTTGATTAATCAGAAGATCTAGATTTGCTGCACCTAAAATAAAATGTTGATGACGACCAGATCAGATTATGAGTGAAGACCTTACTCAGTTTTATTTGATTAATAGTAACCCAAGTCTCTCTCTCCTCACATTCAAAGGTATTTCTGAGGGAAAGCTGACATAACAGTTGGTGATCTTGGTGGTCTTTTGATGACCCTGCTGGATCATTCAGTCATTGCTCCACCAAAATATTTTTAGTCAAGGCATTTACGCTATCCACAGCTGTCCACAAACACTGTTCAGTGTGTAGCCTAAGGAGCAATTCTTGTCTTTATGTTGCAGGAGCCACCACTATACCAACGCTCCATCACTTTATCACATAGAAATATACTCCTATTTTTTTTCCATTAAACCTTTTCAGATTTTTTTGCAGCAAGCTACCATTACAATGGCTATAGACTCTGTCAATACTGGCGAATGAACTGCACCCTAGGCTGCTAGTGGGCGAAAGCTAAACTTGTTTCTACATAAAAATAAATAAATAATAATCCAAAAGACATTATAATGTAAGGCAGTGCTGAGCCAAGCAAATCTTAGACCCACATGTCATTTCGGTCCACTGTGTCAAACTCCTGCTTCCGAGGTGTGTGGCTCCAGCTGGGGGAGCATGTGCTGCCGTCCCAGGGGCTCAGGGGAGCTGTGTCTTCCTTGGCCAAAGATCTGGACCTGGACCTGCTTATTTTCCTTCTCTCTTTCTGCCTTCCATTTCTTTCCTTCTGCCTTCTGAATGAAAAAGTTTGTGACGGCAGTCTCACTGTTTG
This sequence comes from Myripristis murdjan, assembly GCF_902150065.1. Taxonomy (NCBI): domain Eukaryota; kingdom Metazoa; phylum Chordata; class Actinopteri; order Holocentriformes; family Holocentridae; genus Myripristis; species Myripristis murdjan. The sequence goes on along the minus strand of NC_043992.1, from coordinate 39,875,847 downwards.
AGAGAAAAAGTGTTGTTGGACCACAAAGCAAACAACAGCCAATCACATTTCACTTTTCAATAGACCACAAATGTGGCACCCAGGAGTTTTTTTTGTCTAGGAGCAGTTTAGTCTAGGCACAAATCATATCTTTTCAAATATATAATCTATATTTTCTCCAATGCGTTTATTATAAGCATATCTATCTATCTATCTATCTATCTATCTATCTATCTATCTATCTATCTGTCTGTCTGTCTGTCTGTCTGTCTGTCTGTCTGTCTGTCTGTCTGTCTCACTTGTTGGTTAATCAATCTATTAATTAATGTTTATTTTAATTGAGTGAATTCTTATTCTTATTGTTAATGACTTTACTGGGACTATATGATGCCACGAGCTGAAAATGTCTTTGTCTGTCATAAAAGCTGTTGTACAACTGTGTTCAATAAATATTTGATCACATATACTGCTTATCAACATAACTCGAAATGTAATCTAAAATGATCAGTGAGAATCAGCAATATGTTAACTGTAGTTCTCTCCAGATGCTGGCCCTTTGGTACAAGTCATGTCCAAACAGTAAATAATTCTGAGGACATAGAAACATTTGCTCAGATACACTGCATACCAACGTAACTCCAAATATGTTGTAACGTGATCAATATTCTCTAGATAACAGTGTGACTATGGTATATTCTCTCTGTTCAGTTAATCCAGTTAATTGCACATCATCTACCAGTTCTAAAAGGATACAAAAACATCATATATTTCCATTCCCTATTGCAGCCCCTGAATTCAAAGTGACATGTTATTGTCATATTTAAACACCCAATAACTATCTTAAAAATAAATAAATAAATAAAATTAAAATTAAAACACAAACAGGACTGCTTGACTTGAGATGCATCGGGGGTTTCTGACAAATGATTCGACTTGTTGACTTTCAGGCCGCAGCCCTACGCATATTTATCTCCAGATTTACATGTTCTAAAATGACAGTGAAATATCCAAATCCAGATATGACCTGCAGTCATATATGGGGATCAGATATGGCTGGAGGTCATATCTGGATCTGTCACTTTATCAGTATCAGTTAAATCATCTCCCCAAAACAAGATCAGTATATTATACTGTATACTGTATACTAGATGATGCCATATCCAGACTTCATACGACATGCAAAGGCTTAAATGAATATACTATATGTCTGTGCGCCAAATGCTAACTTGATACATGCAGGGATATTATGCCTATCTTTTAACAACACATGCTCAAAATATTACCAGATTCTACAGAGAATTAGGAAAATTATATACCTGCATGCTTGGGATCTTCACCAAGAATGATGCAAGATATGTTCTGCAGATGTATCTTCATCCATATTGCACCAGATATGGTATATGCAGACAAAAATCTGCACTGGAAATGGTCTGTATTTTTGCACTCAGTATTTGTTTGTGCAATGGCACACACAGATATGCCAGAGATAAACTCAGTATTCTAGAAAAATATTGAGTTTGGATATTTCTAGACATGACATAAGGTCATATGTGGAACACATATATGGCAAAAAATAAGATATATCAAGTATCCTAATATAAGTCCTAAAATGTGCTGTACTGAGTCCATATTTGACCACATATGCATGTGATGTTTGGCAATGCATTGGATGCCCTGCTCTCCTAAACGCAGTGGTTTTTTAAACACTTGTTTTTTTCTCGTTTCTAACCACTGATCTCTAATTTTTTTTATTATCTATCAGTGTGTCTAACAGCCAAATTGAGATCCTGCTGAATACTGTAAAATTTCAATTAAACGCTGAGTCAGTTACATCAGAACAGCTGTGAAGCGTCAGGCTGTTTATCTTTATTTTAATCCCCGCTCACTGGCAGATTATACCACTCTGATACTTTTTATAGTGCTTCTCTCCTGCACACAGGAGGCGGCTTTCTTCCATTCAGCCTGCAGGCTTGTTAAACTGTGTAAATGAAGAGTTTAGGGTAAATACTTTATTCTCCCTTAACAGTGATCATGGTTTGCACCCAGCAGCAAAACTTACAGTTTGCATTGTTCTGCTGTTTGTTTTCTGCTGGCTGCTTTGTGTTGTAGTCCTCTGATAGTGCATATGGAAACTTGTCAAGTCACTGCCTGTGCTCATCAAGACAACAGCTCCACTAGCTCCTCCTAAAAGTTCCTGGAACTCTTTCCTGGATTTTCCTGGATTTTAGTATCATTTCTGAAGTAGGGACTGAATAAGGTTCTGGGAACTTAACCTGGAACCATATCATTGCCAAAAGGAACGCTTTGAGAACCCATGAAACAGCCTACATGGTGTGGCGCACTTCAGTAAGCTTTCACAGGTGGAAAGGGTCATTGTCTCACAAAAAAGGCTTACAACCCCCCCACCAAAAGTCAGAATTTGTGCACATGGGATTATGTATCTGGAAACTCATTTTCCATAGGGGCTCAATAACAATGAAAAAAGTTAAATTATCACTCGTGGTTCTGTCGAAGCGTATAAAACCCCTGATCAGTAATTTTCTGTGGCAATCAATTGCCTGAGGCAACAATTCTTGTTAGGCAAGCTCAGCAACGAACACACTAGCCTTTTATTTTGAAGTTAAACAATTGCTTTGTGTTATATTTGACTTTGTGTTATTGTTGGTTTGTGTTAGTTTTATTGCTTTTTTGGTGTACCCATTTTCTCACCTTGCCCACCTTCTCTCTGAACATCTGAACGTGTTGCTTTTGATCAAAAGATGGCATATAAACATAGCTAACTGCTCTGCGAGTCTGTGAGCATTGGGTCATGTTTCTGACTGTGATCACATCCATTACTTAAAAGGCAATGAATGTCTTGTGGCTGCAATGCATTCTGGTCTGCTGAGTCTACTGCTGGTGGAGAAACTGTTATCACTGCGTCTAATATTATGGATTTTCTTATTAAACATTGGTGCAAAACGAGCCATGAAAGAAGCTCGTGCTGTTTGATTGTGAGGGCCTGACACTAAAACCTGATGTGTACTGTCCATGTTTTAGATCCCTAAAACATTTTCTGATGTCTCTATGGGATGACATGTCATTACATTTGGCCAGTTACCCACAGCAACACAGCAAGAGCAACACTATCAAATAATAACATGGACTCAGAAATGCAAGATAAGTCAAAAGGCAATAGGTGTTGTTAACATTATCTAGGGGTGGATTTGATTTGATATGAAAATAAGCGAGGAGACTATAGCTCTGTGTCTAATGCATTTAGGTTTTTATCATTTTTAACGCTATGGGAACAAATGGGAGCCGGCCATGGTCAGCATTCATGCACCTCAGTTTTGTTTGTTTGTTTGTTTTAAATCCAGCCACAGTAGCCACAAAGATCCACCTCTTATATTTTTGATTAGAACATGCTGAGTACAGTCCTAACAACCCTTTTTTAACCCTCCTCCCTTGAGTTCTGCATTACATAAACTGTTAATCCAAGACTTACCCACTGCTACCCATGATCAGTGGTGAACAGGAAGCTGCTGATGAGGAACCCTATAGTCCAGTGAGTGAGTCTCATTTTGCAGTACAGACCTCACACACACACAGACATACACACACACACACACACACACACATATGCACACGTGTACATGCACAAACACACACACGCTCATACACAAATGCACGCAGACCCATCCAGAAACACACCCAAAGGACTCCACAGAACAATGCACATTTGAAAAGCCATTTTTCAAACCATTATACCGGTGTAAAGTGGGTGCACCTGTACCGGCACAAACAACCAATTAGCATGAGCACATAGCCTGTAGTAGTTTTGTGAAAACACTACGTGTAACTCCTATAGATGCACCGTGTTCAATCATGTGCGTCCCTCTCCACTGCAGACTCGCTGCATCACTAACACTACTGTCATATTCAATCCTTTGTTTTGAGAATCCAACACATAACCATTGTTAAACATTTAAAGAGTTGTTACCTTCCAATAAACTTCTTGTATAAATTATGAGCAGCAGTTTGCATCCGTTGTTATTGAGAGGGAAGATATGAGGCTGTATCTGTGAGATTTTTTTTTTTTAATACAATGTAAAGCAAAAGTTATTTCTCTCTATATATAACAGACAGAAACAAATTGGGAATGGTTTCTCAGTCCTCAAGTTCACTAATGCTTTTAAAGAAACAAAGATTTGTAGTTTTGGCATCAGAAATTAGGTACCATGAGAGTATAACATGAGAAACTGCCACTGAGAAAATATAGATTAATGTACGACTCAATCAGTGAACATGTTGAACAATGTGAAGATGCATGTGGTCATGAAATACAAGATCTTGCCAGAACAAACTGCACTGAATATGTTTTGTTTGTTTGTTTTGCCATCTGATAGACGCTTAAATCCAAAGCACCTTACAGTTCTGTGAGGGTTTATACACGTTTGGCATCGGTTGTGCCACCTTGACTTTTTTGTGGTATTGCAATGAAGCCTGAATTCAAAACGGATGCAATAAAAAAAAAAAGGTCACCAATCTACAAACCAAAACAGTTCATCACCCATCTAACATCATCTCTACCCACCACAAAGTGTGTCATGATGTGTGTATTTGGGGGGCAGCTAGGACCAGGAAGCTTGTAAGAAAAGAGGACCTAATACATACAGCCATATACAGGCAAATGATTGTGGAGAACCTGCTTAAGACTGCCAAAGATCGCAAGCTGGGGTGACAATTTATTCCAGTGAGGCAGGAATTCTGAGCATACAGCCAAATAAACACTGGTTGTGTGCACAAGAATCCACAAGAATGTGAAAGTGGAATCATTTATTAATTGGATCAAAATTCTACATACTGAACCATCACCACTGATGAATTAACCTCACAAAGCTTCACACTGCACAGGGGGACTAGGAAAGGATGCCCACTCTCTCCCTCTTTATTTACCATTTTTATCAAAGCCTTAGCAGCTGCGGCTAAGCAGTAGTACTGTCTGCCAGAATCTGCACATCAAAGGGATTCAAACACTGCAAACACAGTATAAGATTAGTTTATACACTGATGATATTTTACTCTTTCTACAAAACCCTCAATCATCTCTTAAAGAAACAATTTAACTCACTGAATCTACAAATCCTCCATCCTTCCATTGCACAACACCAGATGGGAAACGGCAGCCCATATATCACCTATCCCCTTATGCACAGGCCACACCAGATATTTAGGCATTAACGTTTCCTCCAGGCTGTCAGCAACTCAACCTCACTCAACTACTGAAAACGCTATAAGGTGACCTCAACCAGTGGATGAATCTACCACTATCCATTCTGGGCAGAATAGGAAGCATTAAAATGGCAATACTTCACAAAATGAACTCCTCTCTCACCTGGTTCAAATCTCTGGATTCAATCATCACCAAATTCTACTGGAAAAATAAAACATCATGGATTGAAATGACCACTCTGCAAAAACCCAAACCACAAGGAGGCTTAGGAGCTCCACATTTCTACCATTACTTTCTGGCAAATTAACTTCAATATATATATATATATATATATATATATATATATATATACAAATGGATCCACCCCAATCACTCAGATAACACTTGGTTAGACACAGAACTAACACTGTAAAGACATTGAGATTTCAAATATTTCATTTTCAGTCAATCCACCAAACAACATCCATGTTTCAATGTAATAACAATAGCTTCAGCTCTGACAACATGATGGAACACAAAATCACAAACTCGACCTGAGCACCATCCACTTTCATCCCCCATTTGAAACAACTGACTTTCTAAGTAACAAAAAAAACAAACAAAAAAAAAAAAAAACACTCAACTTTCACACATGGGCTGACACGGTTATCACCCATCTTAAACACATTTTCCATACTAACACCCTGGTCTCATTTCCCCACTTGGTCCAGGAGTACGGCATCGGGAGCAATCAATTCCTGGAATACTTACACCTCAAATCATCTAAGATTAACATTAGAGCCACCAACCTATACCTTTCCCCTGAAACCACAGATTCCATTAATATCCCCTCCTTGAAAAAGCTTGTCTCCAAAATATATACAATAATACTACAGTGTGACAAAACCATATCCCTACCATTAATAAAATGGGAACAAGACCTCCCCATTACTCCAAATGGCAACTTCTGGATGCAAATCTATAAAAACATTATTTTCTTGACTAAAAATGCTAACCTACAGCTCATACAATATAAGATACTCCACAGAATTCTCTACACTGGGCAAAAAAATGTTTAGAATGGGGTTCACCTCAGAAATCTGTTCACGTTGCACACAAAACTGTCCCGACACTTATATTCACACCACCAGGTACTGCTCACCCATCAAACACCGAGTCACTAGCCCGTTTTCTGGGCTGCCACATCCCATCATCTCCCTCACTCTGCCCACTAGGAGGCCTAACAACATCAAACCAGGACAAAACAAACAAAGGACTTCTCATGGCCCTAACAATCACAAAGAAAACATTTCTCATGAATTGGAAATCAAGGAACACCATACACCATACATATCCCTGGAAAACCTGTGATCCTCTCTTAATAACGCAACAGAATCTCAGTCCTTCCAGTCAGCTTTCACTGGCTTTTTACAAACCTAACTTCATCCAATTTTTTTTTTTTTTTTTTTTTTGTCTGCCAAAATCCGTTCTGCTAGTGATAGATAGTGGTGTATCTGAGTAGACTCTGAAAGGTGATTTTACAAAATTTTAAAGATGCCAAATGTGCTTGTGGTCTAAAGGGGGTCGGGGTCTAAAGGGGTTGACTCAAGGTGTTGGATACTAATTTCATTGCACTTTTTGGATTTCATGTCCAAAAACAGAAAAAAAAAATTGCAAAACATTTTTTCACTTAGTTGCTACTGTAGATTGTTGAGAGCAAATCTGTATTGATTGTTGACAGAAATTCTCACCCCATATTGAATTCAGTTTGTAACATCAAAAAATGCATCAAAAGTCAGGGGCACTGAGTACTTTCTGAAGGCACTGTTTATATATCTATATCTATCTATATCTATATCTATAGCTATCTATCTATCTATCTATACACACATATGTATATATAGATAGATAGATAGATAGATAGATAGATAGATAGAATGTCACTGTACACTGCGTATTTACATCTGCAAATAGAGAAAAATGATTTGGTTGCAGTGTAGTTTTTCACAATATATATGTGCCATACATAACTCAATAAACACATATGGCCCCTGTAGCCCCATTATTCAGAATACTAGCACATTACCGTACAATGTAATTTTTTTCTTTGTAATTTCTCAACCTTTCAAATTCTTCGGTAACACTTTATAATAACCGTACAACAATTAATGTTAGTTAATGCCTTAATAAACATTAAGTAACAGTTAACTAACCATTAACTAATGCTGTTCATGCTAAGGTATTAATTTATATGTTATTTAAGGGTTACTGTAGATATTATTAACATTAGTAAATGCCATAATAATCATCAACAGTTTATTAACCATTACAGCATTAACTAACATTAACTAACATTAAGTAACGTTAATTGTTGTACTGTTACTGTAAAGTGTTACCAATTCTTCTTACTGTTATATACTATATACTTGCCTATCTTCTGGTGCTACTGCTGCAGCTGTTTCACACATTCTTTGTCTTTGATGCACCCTTTTACTTTGCTTCAGCTTGATTTCCCCAAGGGGATTGTAATCTAATCTAGTCTAATCTAATCTGCTGTAGTGTAAGAGCTATGTTAAAGAGGACCAATGTGGAGATAATATATTCAAACTGAGGCAACAAAAGGATAACAATAATAATAATAATAATAATAACAATAATGATACATTCACAGTATTGTCACATTCTCTGAGTTGATTTCTACATAAAACGTTGAATGTTGTAGTGACACTTTGTGTCACCCCTGAGGATGTAACCATGCTCTGCTGCTGCCTGTCCTTGAACGTACCGCTTAACTTAATCACATCTGAAAATGTGATGGAATCCAGATGCCACGTGTCAGCTAGATGATGTTCACGGCGTTGTGGTGGTAGTGTAGCATGGAGTAGTGTTTTGTGCCATAATACGTGCACTGAATGAGCCTCCAATATTGATTTAAGAGCAGTGTGTTCCAGCCTCCTAAAAATATTTTCATGTTGGAGACAATCCCTGGCATGCATGAATGAAACAACACAGTGCAATGATATTCCAAATTCATTTTTTAGATTTTAGTAATTGACAAAAACAGCAACAACTCTGTGTAGTGTCTTAGATCATAACACCATCGAAATATACAGGAGGAATACTGCAACATGGAACATTTTATAGTATTACGTCAGCCCCAGTATAACCAAAAACCTCACAATTCAGCTTGCCGTTCTCCGCAAATCATTTAATAAATCTGAAATAAATGGAGATGGAGCACGCTGTTGTTTGAGTTCTGACTGATGACTTTCACAAGTCAAATCTTATGACTTTCACAAGTTAAAGCTTATCCATAGTCCCTCATATCTCATTCAGAGCTGCTGTGTATCCACCATTACGGTGATAAGGCACTACATCTGCAGTCAGTCAGAACCTGGCGTCCTCAGAAGCAGCCAATCAGAGCCGCACAAGGCCCCATGTTTGGGTGTTTAGGTTTGGAAGAGACTGTGGATGTGGAGGGACTGCAATGTTTGTATATAGAGTGTCTAATATTTAATAATGTTCATGTCAAGAATGTGTGTGTGTGTGTGTGTGTGTGTGTGTGTGTGTGTGTGTGTGTGTGCAACAATCAGTAGGTAACCCTGACATTTGTTGCTAGTTTTATCTCCTAATAATGTGGCATTGTGTTTGTTTGCACAGTAATCACATGTTTCCTCAGTTATTTTTTTATCTTCTGTTTTTTCTATTTGCTTTACAGGCATCCAATATTAATATTTAATTCAGACACCTGTGAAGTATATTTCGATGTATACATGGAAGACATTTACCACACACTCATTCCTGTTTTCAGTGAACAACCAAAGGAACATCTTGGCTATAGTGCATTCTGACTGATGCCCACTGGTGGGCACAATCGTAATAAACCAGTTGAGTTATACAGACCTTCCCTCTCACCATAACAGTTACTTCAGTAGCTGGGGTTAATCGGTACAAATCACCATCTCACTGACAAGTCACTATCCTGCTCTGGGATTAATTAGGACACTATAAAGGGACACTGACAGCTAAGTGAAAGCACAGAGAGGCCTTCATCCTCTCCACCATGCCTGCCCCTCCATCCCCCATCTAGCTGGCACACTGAATGGTGCAAAGTGGTACACTGAGGAATCACATGTGAGAACATGTGGGGAACTATGGTGATGCTGATATTTCACAACATGAAAGCGTTTTGTAATTGGCAGAACAAATGAGAGAAAATGTGTTGAAATCAAGTGAAGGAGATGTAGTCCTACTGTATGTAGCTGTAAGGAATATAGTCGTCGCATCATGGACGGAGTTGGCATTTTAAAATAAGCAGCAATTAAAAGTCTCATTAGGAAAATACAATTCCACATGTCTCTTAGTGTTTATTATTTTGAAGCCCTCTTTATGCTGATGATGATTAGTGAAAATGGACAAAAAAAAAAAAAACATCATAATGCATTTGTTCAATTACATGCTCATACTCATCCAAACGGGATAATTAGATACATTAGCAAACAGTACAAGAGCAGATATGAGTGAGTAGGAAGGTGAGTGTGTGACAGAGAGTGAATCATTATCCAGTCACTCCAGCTGGTCCGGATGCAACACTTTGCTTTGCCTGACATTAGTGGAGAGAGAAAAATCTTTCAGCGAAGACAGGACTCAGCTGCTATCACGGCCCAAAATACTACAGCAGAACATATGAGGTTTTCTAAAAGGTATTTAATAAGTTAGCTGGGGTCTGCTTGCGTCACTGTGCCGCTTACTGAGCGAGTGCTGATGAAGATGAACTCTGACACAGCATGCTGGGGAAAATAAATACTTCATTGCAAGGACCTACAAAATGCCTGTCGGAGGAACAGGAGATCTGTGAAACACTGTCCAATGCATTGATAAATGAAGATTTGAATCAAATGTAAACATAAAGCCCTTCCAGCTAAATGCTGTCGGTGTTGCGCTCATGTGGTATGTCATCATTCATGTTTTATGGAGCAGGTTGTATATTCAGACTTGCTCAGATTTCACCCAGGCTGTATGCAGGGTTTATCAGTCATAAAGCTGCAGAGGTTTGTGGTTTTGTTCAGTGGCTTCAGGCACTTTGGTCTTGCTGCTTAGTGTCTGTTTTGCTTTTCGGTGTTAAGGTAAAGGGTACAGCAGTCTCGGAACCTAAGAAAAATGGTAATTACTATTTGCTTCTTCCAGTTCTGTATTACGGTGGAGTGATTACCCCTTCCAGATGAGGTTTAAATGTTCTTATTCTTCCAGAGCAGGCCCGTTAAAAGTGACAGGTTAGTACTAAATAAAGTCAGTGAAACACAATGAAAATTTTATGGTGGTAGGCAAATAGACACTTTTCCTGTCTCTTCTGAAAAAGTCTGGTCTGGATCCCTTCATTGCCAACAGACCAATTTCTAAACTCCTATTTCTGTATTAGTTGATGGCATTATGTAATCAATTACATGAACATACATTATTTGAAAACCTAAATTGTGATCAACATTACAACAGAATTCAGAGACTGCTTTAGTACAAATGATCTTTTTTGTTGTTGTTGATACTGGTGAATGTTAATACTGACACACAGCTGGCTCACACTGTTATAGAAACAGCTCATTTTTATTATTTTATGATATGGTTTACTATACTGTATCTCTCAGACAGGCAGGTCCCTGATGCCCTGAATAATTTGATCTAGAGTGAAATTACACTGTGGAGTACATCAAGTCTCTATTCTGGGTCACAATGTATTATGTATATGTTAACATGTGGTTATACAGGCATAGACATAATATTACTTTTCATGTCAATTTAACAATACACTATTGTACTATTGTAGTACCCCCACGGAAACTGGCTCATATTTATGCATGCATTCAGTTCATTCAATTCATTTGTTTTTGTTCATTACTTTCAGTAGCTGAACTCAGTTTATATTAGTTTTTACTCTACACATGGAGGGATGGAAGTCTTGGGTTTTAAGACTGTGCTCATCTCTTTTTACTGTTGCCAAACCTTAAGCTGCAGCCAAAAAAGTCATGATACATTTGCAGTCAGACCTCCGAATTTCAAGAAACATGTAGGACAGAGACAGTTTCTGAAACTCTGTCTTCATTTTTGGCACAGCTAACGTAAATGAAAACTTATTTTTATAAGCATGTTTACAAACATTGTCTAGTTTAGTTTCTGCACATTGATAAGTCATAATGAGTTTATAGTTCGGATTTTTGCACATACAGTGGTATTAGTTGGTCTGTGTAAGTTTTGTCCATTAACTCCCTTCCCTGTCACCGGAGCGAGAGCTTCACCGGGAATCTACTGCTCCAAACCAAATGAAGTAGATCCAAACCAGAAAAACAACACGATTATGAGTGAAGGAGTTACAGAACCAAACCTAGTGGATGTATTACACCTACATAGACCAACAACTGTATTAAAATCAGAACTATCACTTTGATATTTGCTTAATTGTTGGGTGGACTTTCAAGTTTATAGCTGGAGTTCAGAGTGGTGTTAATACTTTATGTCTGCTTGTATTGCAAAGATAATTTACATTGTAATACTTTTTTTTCTCTTATGCTCCTTCACAGTCTGTTAAGTCAATTAAATTACAGTAAACCATTAAGTCTTTATTGTAGCTATTCATTTATATAATTGTTTGACAATATTTTGCACCACTAAATTCCTAACCCTCGCCCTTATCATTATTACTGCCATTATTACTATCAAAAATCTAAACAATAATAGTAACAGCACAACATTATTGTATCAAGTTGAGGCATCACTACTTCAACAGTCCTGCTCCTGCTGGTTTTACACAAAAACACTCGTCCTCCTGGCCGTGATAACCACAACGGCCGAAATACCCAGAATTAAGAGTAATATTGGTTTTAAATAGGAGAGCATGAATCGACTGCCATCACCCACAGGCCAACCCAAAAAGGGTTAGGGTTAGCTATTCCAAAAAATGATATTAGCATTTCAAAACACCTGACAAACCTTCGATTCAGACAAGGCATTCAAACAGGACGTGCAGTGAGCACAAAGTGAATAAATAAGAAGGTGAGTCAGACAGCACTGCCCATTAACAGGAGGATCTAAGCACAAAACAGAACAGCAAAACCGACCAATCATTAGTGATGAGTAACCTTGATGAATCGAGCTTAATATATATATTTTCCCCACCAAATAACAGACAAATATTCCATACACATCGGGGATATTTCCTGCTGGTGCCTACGACAGGGCATTCATTCATAAAAAGATAAATGTGGGTTTGTGTGTGTATAACAAACAAGCCCCAAAAACCGCTCTCCTATGCAAGCCAAGGTCACTGCAGCAGCCAAACAGAGCTGGCAGAGCATCCACTTTGTCTGCATTCAAGCCTCCAAAGGCTCGTGTCCTCGGTGTGTAAACCACAAGCGAAAAGGCCCGGGTCAAGCCCATGATTACATCGAGGGCAGGGCCTTGACAAGCGCTACTATCCGTGCACTTGGCAGGGCCCTCTCCTTCCCTTGCGTCTGCTCACTTTGTCATCATTCCCGTTCTTGCTCTCACTCTTTCCATCGTTCACACGTTCATCGCTAACTTTGTGCCAGCTTCACTCAATCGGTTTCTTTCACTCTCACTCTCAACATTTTGCATCTTGTTGTTTCTTATTCAACTGACTGTCCTCTGAGCGACTGTTCAGCTACATGGAGTCCCATCGAAACCGGAAGACGGTGGGGTTTGACCGGAAATGGGCGGGGCTTAACTGGTAGGTTATTTTAAGCCTGAAATTGATACGGGTTGATCAGAAGTTGCTATATTTATTGTTTATTAGAAAACTATTTACAGAACAGCCTCCGAAGCTTCAGATCAATGTTTTTGATCACAATAGTAAACAAACTATTTACAGAGCGAGTACAGAACATGAATATTCTGAAGTGCAACAATGAATACAACACATGCCACTGCAAAAAGTCAAAATCTTACCAAGATTATCTTATTTCAAGTAAAAATGTCTTATTTCTAGTCAAAATATCTCATTACACTTAAAATAAGACATGATCAGCTCAGAAATAACTTGTTTTTAGACAATTTTCAAAATTTGCTTGAAACAAGAAACAAATTCTGCCAATGGAACAAGCAAATTTTTACTAGTGACACAAGTGAACAAGTAAAAATTTGTAAGTAAGAATTTGTTTCTTGTTTCAAGTAAATTTTCACTTGAAACAAGTGAAAATTTACTTGAAACAAGTTATTTCTGAGGTGATCATGTCTTATTTTAAGTGTAATGAGATATTTTGACTAGAAATAAGACATTTTTACTTGAAATAAGACAAAGAATCTTGGTAAGATTTTGACTTTTTGCAGTGAGTATGCAATTATGAAGTACAAAGTAAAATGCAATGAAGCACACAGAGGATATCAGACACAGTGCAATACAGATTGTTCTATGCTGGGGTGCAGTAACTGTGTGAGTGGGAAAACTGAGAAAAAAATGGCAATATTTCCTTTAATAGAATGTATAGGTGTACTTTTGTTGAGAGGAAAGGTGAACTGCTGTCTTCACCTTTATAACAGGAAAAATAGTTACTGTTTGGCTTGGTGAGCAGGAAACACTCTCCTCCGATAAGACTTCAAGGAGTACTTCAGCCAAAACTATATGTTGTTTATACACACACACACACACACACAGTAGAAATGAAGAATCAAGAACTGGATGATGCTACACAAAGAGTTTGACCTTTTCAAAGAGACATCTTCATATCATTTGTGCTGCTGCTTGTGGATCAGCTATTTTTGGAACCCTTGTTCACCATCAGGCATGAGATCAGAAACTTCTTTGTGACATTCAAGACAAACACAGGGTGAGTCATTGTTCTAAAATATATAGTTTTTGGATGTAGTATACCGTGGAGAATAAACCACGTTAGACCCTTTTCCGCTCCAGCAGAACGGACATTCCCTTTCAAATGAACACAGCAGGGCAGTCAGAGCGGGGGCCATTTTTATTTCATCACTGCTGTCGCTGTATCAAACTCCATAGAAACTGACTAGTAGCAGGTCGCAGACTCACTGAGGTAATGTTTTGCTGTAACGCCCAAACGAGTCGTGGAGCCGTACGAAGCACGGAGAGGCATTTTCTGTGCACAGTCTTTGTCGCCTTGCTGCTAGAGGGGAACTGAGGATTGTGCACATTTTATGGAGGAGACACTGCACAGGCTGATTTATGGTCCCACCAATTTCTTTTGTGCAAGTCAAACGACCACGGCAAACAGTTCAATGTCTCTTCTGCTTCCGTTCAATTTCTACGGGATCACGATTCAAATTGAGATAGATCCACACCTCAATTCCCATTTCCACGGAACCTTTATCTCTGCAAAGTAAAGTTAAATAGGAGTGCTTAGGATAATAATGTTTTACCTGCCAGAAGATAGTGTCTATCGTGCTCCCCAGGAAGCCCTCTCTCGTTTCAGACGACAGGAGTTTGGGTCCCAGGATCGTCATGAATTCGTCAAAATCGACCTGCCCATCACCTAACGACAACAAAAAGGAACAAAATGGAACAAAATGTTAAGTTCACTGAAAATATTTTCTTGGGTCCATTTCTTCAGTCCAGCCTGCGACCTCTGTGGAATATTATCTCCCTCTTTCTACCCAACCTTGTCCTGTCGATCTCCACTGATAACTATTACATAAACAGCCAAAACAAGAATCTAGGAAAAGGAAACGTGCAGAGAAAAAGGGCATTGTGACTGATATGGTGGGTGGAGATATTTGTCTTCAATTCCAGCATCACAGGTTCAAATCCTATCTCATCACAAATTTCTATTCATTTTATTTGTAGTAGTAGTAGTAGTAGTTTTATTTGGTCATTTGAGAGTGAGTTAATACACTACAATTTTCTTTCACTTTCATAGAGAGAACAGACCAAAAAGGTGTAGGCTGAAGCCTAAGCTTATTGTGCCTAACCTTTAGACCCTTAAATATCTTCTTACTAGAAAATACAACAACACAAACAGAACAAGAACAGAAAACAAACAGTAAACAGAGACTAACACAAAACAGACAAAAAAAAAAAACACAAAAAACACAAAAAACAACTAAAAAGAAATGAAACAATATATCACTTGAATTTACAAGACAAGAGAGAAATACAGAAAAGCACTAGAAACTAACCTTTACGTTATTTATATCACACTATTGCTCGATATCTTGCTATTATATTTGATCTGTACATCTTTTTAACTTTATTTATTGAACTACAATTTTTTAATTCATTATCTAATCCATTCCATATTTTTACCCCTATAACTGAAACACATCTATTTTTGTTATTTATTCTTGCATTGTTTGTTTATTTAACAGGGACAGTGCACATTAATTAACATTGCTGTAAATGTGCCAGAGTTAGCCAAGAGGCTATTTTTCATCTGTAGTCCCTGGACAGATGTTACAGAGTCACCATAAAAACAGAATAAAATAGGAAAATATTGCGAGTAAAATTTTAATTTTAAGCTGTTCCCATTTTATCCACAACCAGAACCTTTACCCTCACCTGAACCAAAGTTGCTTTACTTAACTATTAGATACCCTTTTCATGTGACAAACAGATAAAAATGTCATGTTTCATCGGCAGCATTATCTTATAATCCTTTTGGGATATTCACATAAGTCTTGCCCACATCAGATTTGGTATTCATTTCACAAAAGTTTATTAGGTTGTGTTGCTTTTGGCCACAGTGAAAGTTGATACAAAATGCACTCGCATTTATTATCAGTCATTTGAAAACCTGCCACAATCTGATCATGGCTAAACTGTCATACTCTCTCTATGCTCTGTGTGTGATGCTTCTATGTTGGGACACTGACAACATTTTGCTAGAAAGACGATGTGAGAACTTGAGGAGTGCGGCAGCAACACTAATTGTATTTGTGTTTGTTTTGGGGCAATAATTCAGATTTGGATTCGGGGAAAGAAAAAGTGTGTGTGGCAGCGCAGCTCCACAGCTGCAGTGAACTGTGTGTGTGTGTGTAGGGGAGGGGCGCTCCCCAATGAGGAGTTTCATTCATCATGAGCACAGATCATATTACTCATATTACTCGGATAATACTCGTACTCGTCAAAAGTTCTTTATCCGTACCAGATACTCGTTTCAGCCGAGTATCCAGACCAGCGGTGACACATTATTGATGGCTGATGCATCATTTAACACAGCTGAGGTATGCTTCTTTTTTTTTTTTTTTTTGAGACTGACACTTCATAATAAGAATGTTTGCACCTTCTTCAGTGGTGCAGTTTAGAACAGATATCAAGTGGCTCAATGGGCACAAGAGTGACCTTTAAGACTGAAATACACAAAAGGCAACATCCATGAGAACAGAACAGAACCTCATAGAATAACTGACGCTTGTCATTTTCTTGCAACTTTATGGGTTTTAATCTGATTGCAGATGCATGCCCCCGTTTCTCCTTCCCCCAATATTGCCATTCAGTTTCAACTGTATATCATGAAGCTCAGAGGAAATTTCACAAATGAATGCACAAATGGTCTTTCATATTAAATATATAGTGTTGGTTTGAATCTTTTTAAAGGGAGTAGAGGACTGGAGAGGGAAAAGTGAAATGCTTTTTCCACTCCAAACAACAAAGACTGATGTGAGCAAAGCAATCTGCGGCCAACAGAGCTGTGTTTGCACCAGGCAGCTCCAAAGTCTGAATGTGTGCAACTGTATGAGTGTGAAACAGGGCGACGAAGGGAAAGGAGGACACAGCAATGAGTGGCTGCACAGCGGCTGCACAGCGCTCAAGTAACTGAAGCCTACAGAGCTGCAAAAAAAAAGTTTCCACAGGTTTCCGTGAGCAATGTGTTTGTAGAAAGTCATCCTGTCTTTGTTGTAATTATCTGGGGCGAGGTCCCTTCAATTCATACATCTTAAAACATCATTTACAATTTACATCAGACACTGTAATAATAGCAGTGAGCACTGACTGGCTCAGTGGGGTTCATGTAATACAACTGTAGATGTGAAGCAGATCAAAGTTACAGCAATGTTAAATCTTTATTACCCGCTGTGTGCACTGATTCAAACACCGGTTAATAACTCGCTGACAGATGTCAACAGCACATCAAGGCTCTTTAACTGCAGACAGCAGTGAACATCCAGTCAATTCCCTCTAATGGATCATAGCTTCTTGTTGAGGAGGCTGCCTATAATTTGTCATTTGGTTTTGACTTTCAAGTGAATAACTCCAATGAGTAACAGGAGGATTATAACAGCAGTGCAACCTTGAATTGCATGACACATTTGCGTTTCAATTTTATTTTGAACTTTATTCCTCCCTTCTGTTTGTTTGTGAAAAGTTTTTATAGACCCAGCGGGGGCTTCTTGGGCCCCCCTTGCACAATCCTTACTCTTTCTTAATTTTTTATTTATTTATTTATTTTTGGCACAATAAAAGCAAAACATCAGAACAAGAATGACATAACAATAGATTGTGCAGGTGAGATACAGAAAACCTCTAGGGGCTTATAAGAGAATCCCACCTCAAAATTTGATTACATAAAAAAAAAGAAAAAATGTCAACAAACCAACAAAAAAGAGCAAATATACATTAAGTCAATGCAAATATACATTAGATCAATGCAGTAAATGTGTGTAAAGATGTGTAAAAAAGAGTGCATAGACCTATGTGAGTATGTGTACATGTGTGAGTGTACATGTTTATGTATGAATGTGAATATGAATACGAGTGTGTGAAGGCAAAATACGAAACAAGAGTTCCTCTGAGTTTGCCAGTCTTTACAATCTGCATGTTTAAATGAAACCTAAACGAGAAACCGCTTGCTTTACATTGAAAAAACAGACAATCCAACAGCTAAGAAAACTAAGAGGTGAGTGAAAAAAACATCCAAAAGTCATTTAACTGAGACAGTACGAGGTGGGGTGATTAGAGGGGTACGTAGATGATTCTGCAGCTGTCATGGAATTGAATTAATTGAAGGCATATTAGAATGAGGAGATTCACGTTATACAACAGAGAATATGCAATTTTATGACTTTTAGGACTTTTGCGATTCTTGCCAATTTTCCGTTCTTTCAAAACATTTTTCCTTTTTCTAATTTAACCTCTCCCTGAGTTTGGGAAAGCCACTCATGCAGCGCTGCTCAACCTGCCCCCACCAACACTGGCACCTGCAGCGTCACAACTGATGCCATCGATCGCGCTTTTAACCGTGCGTACGCCGTGTGGCAAGAGCGCGGCGGGGGGACAAATGAGGCAGCGCTGAGACCCCCGCTGTGTAAGGATGGAAAGATAGATGGATGAAAGTGGAGATGAGGGTCGACAGGGTGAACAGGTTTAATGTCACACAGGATGGCGGTAAAATACAGTAATTGTGAGTATATATATTGGGACTCATGAGTGACGTATTGGCTATGATAGGTTGGGAAAAGAAACTGTAAATGCCATGATGGAAAACTGACTTTATTCATTCATTTTCCAAACCGCTTATCCTCACAAGGGTCGCGGGGGGTTGCTGGAGCCTATCCCAGCTCCAGCAACAGAAGGCAGAAACACCCAGACAAACAATGACATTCACACCTAGGAGCAGTTTAATATCTCCAGTTCCCCTAACCTGCATGTCTTTG
Source organism: Myripristis murdjan (assembly GCF_902150065.1). Classification (NCBI taxonomy): domain Eukaryota; kingdom Metazoa; phylum Chordata; class Actinopteri; order Holocentriformes; family Holocentridae; genus Myripristis; species Myripristis murdjan. Next base: position 39,857,054 of record NC_043992.1, on the reverse strand, counting down.
GACTGTGGGAGGAAACCCATGCAAACCCAGGACCTTCTTACTGTGAGGCACCAGTGCTAACCAATACACCACCGTGCCACCCTTAGCTGGATTTAGTATATAACAATTATTCCACATTCAACCTATCAAAATCAATATGTTTACTCAGACCAAATAATCTGACTGTTGGCTTCATTGTAAATGAGAAAATGTTCAGATTAACCCTTTGAAACCTGGATCAGCATCAGATTTCTTGTTTTTAATGCTTGTGAAAGGCGTTTGAACAACATTTTGAATCCTGAGCAAATTGCTTTTAAAACCATGGGCAAAAGGCAATGTGGAATTAGCAAGAAATGGCCCCAAATTTTGCAAGTAATTTTTAAAAGGTTACAGGAAAATGACCTTGAAATTAGCATAAAAAAAAACAAACAAAAAAAAAAAAACACAGCTTTTTGAATGATAACCCCACAACATAAAAACTACAACTTTGTAACTTTCAAAGTGTAGTGTAGCAACATGGCTAAGTGGTGAATTCATTGTTGGTGTTCAGTCATGAAAACCCTATTTCCTTTCACTCAAACATCGCTGTTGCAACCCAGGGGAAACTGAATCATCTTCCTCGTGTTACATTTCAACCTATTTCAACTTGAAATACATTTCGTATTTCTGCAAAGTGAGACATCAAATGCTGTTTCCTTGTGTCTTTGAAAAAAGGAGAATACAATTAGAGAGGAATTAAAAGAGGAATCAAAACTGATTGCTGCTCTGTAATGAACAATAGCAAAGATAAGAGAGAGTGAACATCAAGGTCATTTGATAAACACCAGGCCTCAGAGATGAAGAGCAGAGTGGATAATCTATAGTGAAAACCAAAGTCTGCTGCAGTGCTCTGATCTCCAACAAAGACGTGCATTCTCACGTCTCCATGAAGGGCATGCAGAGCTCAATAACAGTCGCTTCGCTCGCCTCGACAGCAGAGACAATGATCAGATAATCCATCAGTATCTTATAGCAATCAGCTGGGCTTGGCTGCTGAAGCTCAGAATCGATGGCTGTGAACGAGGATCCGACCCACACAGCCGCCTGTTTGGCTAAGATACAGTCGTTAACATCAATCTCCATTCATCCGCCTTTCACTGCCTTGTCCTTTTGATCGCCCGCTCTTTGGTACTATGTCAGTGCACATGAATATGAGATTATAATTTCACAAACTGCTTTGAACATCAGTGCTTTGACAACAACCTCGAGCGGAGGTGCATCCACACACAGGCCAGCCCTTTTACAGCACTTATGTTGGTCCATTTATCTTCTGAAGGATGGTTCTTTGCAGTGTTATCAATCCCAAATCACTGGTGAGGAATGGGCCTTTCTATCTGCTCAGACACTGATCAGCCAAACACACACCAGCCACCCCCCATACACACTGTGCATTCTTTAGATATCATGTCAGGGTTCAACAGAGGGCAGTTATTGGTCAAACTGCTGTGTATGGGGGAAAAAAAAAAGCATTTGTCTTGGATGTTAAAAAGAAAGAGAAAACATTTTAAAAAATGAAAAATAAAAAATGATCAGCTCTCATCTGTGGACACTTTTAACACATAAACACAAATGAACAAACTGGATAAAACCATAATAATAATATTAATAATAATAATAATAATAAAAAACAGCATTTCTCAATACACATCACTGCATAGTTACAATTATTTGTGAAAGTACTATCAGGTTATTTCTTCCTGTTTTTGTTTTTGTTTTTTGTTTTTTTTGTTTGTTTTTTGCAGATGCTACACATTGGACCTACTTTCCAATTTAAACAGGAAATAACAAGAAAAGAATTGTGTAATTTCCTAACAAAATGGGCACTGGTAGTTTTTATATATATATATATATATATATATATATATATATATATATATATATATATATATATATATATTATTATTATTATTATTATTATTATTATTATTACTGTGTTGCAGAATAGAGACATGCAAAGACAGTATTCTGGATTACTCTCATTGACGCTTACATCTAAGCAGCATCTATCCCTCTGGATCTTTGGAAAAGGTATCCTGTATTTTCATCCAGTTGCTAGATATTGGATTAGCTTGTGTTTTTAGGCACGATTGTATCGTTTCTGAATTATCAATCGATTATCTGAATCATGTGCTGTTGTCACACGGTCTGCATCTGCATCAGACATACCACACGGCAAAGGCCCCCCATGTGAAAGTGCTCCTTTAAGAGCAGTGTAGCAGTTAAGCAGGAAGGCAGTGCATAATGTATGTGAATAGCGAGTGTGTGGTTTTGAGTGTGTGAGAGAGCAAGCGGCAGAAAACTGACAGTGAATGTGAGTGGAGCAGAGTAAAGGTGCAGTAAAGACGGCGGTGTGTCAGATAATAAATGCTGCCGCTCCTCAAGACCAAGAAAAGTCATGTCTGCTGTTTCCCCAAACTGCTGAAAAAGTGAAGGGGCCGTGTGCCTCCGACTGCCCTCTGGAAGTTGAACAGGAAAAGCTAACAGTATGTTCCTTAGCTGCTATGTGACATCAGCCAAATTTATAGGGAGTAACCTCACTGAATCATCACTGTTTATCATTATCATTGTTTCATTTTTCAGCTAGAATGGTTGGGATTCACACGCGTTTTCGCTCTGGTCCAAATGCTGCAGCACTGGCAGAGCGTCGTGTTTCCATGACTACCGACCGGAAAAAGGAAGCTCTGAAAAGTAAGGAGAAGTAAACTGAACAGTGAAGACACAGCAGGTATGCAGTTTGCCTATCGCCGGTCATTTCATTCTACACTCTCTGTATTTATCACTCACAGCAAATGATAGTGTTTGAAAATGAAACGCGGGAGGCAGCTTGAAAAAAATGCGCTGATGTTCATAAAGTCTTTCTGTGAGACAACGAATCTCCTTTTGAGTCCAAGTTTGTCCGCGCCTGCTAGCATTTCCCATTTACTGATTTTCTGATTGTTGTGTTCACACCGGCCCAAACGAACTGCACTGAGGCCCAGAGCTCAACTGGGCCGACCTAAACTCTGCCTGTGAAAAATCACCCTTAGAGTCTGCTGATAAACAGTGTGAGTGCACGGAAATTTACACTGTGTTGTTGCAGTGGAAGTTTCCGTGCAAAAAGTGGCAAAAAGTGTTTGTGCCACTTTTATTTTTATGGTTGCATCTGAACGACCACCCTACCATCTTTGAGTGTGCCTTTTTTTCTGAATTCATTTATTCATTCATTCATTCATTCACTCATCCACATATACCAGTTGGAAGCCATCTTTATTGAATGGAGGATGTGGCAAATACCAGAAGAAAAAGCCCCTACTGAGAAGTCAGCTAATGGCCCCACCTCAGGTTCAGAAACCCTTTGCCACTGATATCAGTAAGTGAGAGCAAGCTGCTGTGGGCCATTTAAAATAGCAAGAGCTCTTCCACATAACAAGCCCAGGGAACTTGTATTGCACACATGGAGACACAAATAAGAGGAGAACTTAAATGAGTAAATAAATAAACAACATTATACTTCAGAAAATTCCTAAAACAGAGGCGTTGGTGCCCTGCCTCTCGGTTCACAGCAGACAGAGCAGTAAGATCTGCCCTGAGGCGCAAAAGGAGCTGTAGTCTCCAAGACTGCGATGCGGATGAGTCAGAAGGAGGAATAAACGCAGTCCAAGTTCTTAAACTTTAATATGAGCCTTGAACATTTTGTAGTATTTTTCTCTGTCACCGCAGCCAAACTGAAAAACATTTATCAAAGGCTGTGTTTTAGCAGCGAGGGAAACTCGGATATTTTTCCTGTGATCTGGCCCCATGTCCTACATTTGCACATTTGCGCCTCACACTCTTTTTAAAATGTGGGTTGTTGTCCATGTAGTACACAGATTGGAAAACACAGTGATTAGCTGTGTTTGTGTTTTCTTGCACCTGATTCAACTGTTATCACACCATCGAATGGACGTTATTAGTCATAATCACCACTACAGGTATCACTTAATACAGTGGTTCTCAAACTTTTTTCAGTAAGGTGCCCCCTTTGAAATATTTTTTCAGCCAAGTACCCCTTGGCCAGTGCTTATAAAAATATTTGCTAGACAAAAAAGCCTATATAAAGGGGTACAATACAGCTCCATCAGTGTCTGAAACAACAGCCTGAGACTGACAATATTTTCATGTCTCAGTTTTTGCTTCTTCTCCACTTTCTCTCCTTGTTTTCGGATGTATTGCTGCTGTGTCAACCACAAATCCATTTTACATGATTTTTGTCTGGCTTCCCAGTTATAGCGAACAAACCTCCTCACTTGATGAACACGGCATTAGTCAGTGCACAAACTATGTTTAATAAACATCAACTTTATGACAATGGCACTCAGTGTCTACAAATCATGACATTTAAACATTTAAGACAAATGCCTTCAGCGCATAATATTGCTCTTATTTTTGTGTGGTCAGGATAGGAGCATCTATATTAACCATGGCTGCCACCATTTTTCTAGTTATAGCTCTGGCACAGCTTCATAATATCATCAAGGTTTTCGTCCCACCAACAAAGGCACTGATTGGCCTGAATACATTTCCAACAAAGTCACTGATGAGGGCAACAACAGACTTCTGAATTGAATGAATAAAATTCTGAAGAGTGGGCAGGTAATTCAGCGGTCAGGTTACAAAGTCCCTGCAAATGCAATGAACACACAGTTTGGTTTCTGAGCAACGTGAGACTGGGATTACCACTTTACACACATCACATCTCATCTCACATTTCTCCATCTATGTTATTTCTTTGCATCAGCAGGCCTTGGGGATATATGCATATGAAAAAATAGTGTTTTCATGTCAAAGAGCTAAAATGTCCAGTGCATCTGTAGTGAGATCATTTCCACTTTTTACATTCATACACATGTTTAGTGGTGAGTGGTGAACAACAGTACACACTCAAGCATGTATCCATCCATGTTTTATGCATCACACGTGGGAATATGTATGTATGCATGCATCTGAAGTGAGGAGAGTGCAAGGAAAAATAGTGTCATATATGTCAACTCTTTGAATTTCACTACTGACAGGACTGTTTTCCTCATGGTGAGAACACTATTGCAATTTTATCATGTGCCTGTACATGACGGAAGAGATGAGGGGAACTGGGATGCAAAATATGTACTGTGCTGCATATCTTTGCACTTGTGTGTGTGTGTGTGTGTGTGTGTGTGTGTGTGTGTGTGTGTGTGTGTGTGTGTGTGTGCATGTGCTGCATGAGGATGTGACTCACCGTCCATGTCTAGTCTCTGCATGATGATGGCCAGCTCCACTTCACTGGGCATGTAACCCAGAGAGCGCATGGCCATGCCCAGCTCCTGTTTGGAAATGAACCCGTTGCCATCACGATCCAGCACCCGAAACGCCTCCCGGATCTCTGCCAAGACAGACAGGAACACGACTCAGCATCCATACACAATGTCCACGCCGCTCCCTCACCCCTCCTGCTTAAAATACAGAGTGGCACAAACATGGAGTCTTCTCCCTGTTCATCTAAAGCACTGTGACTCTGCATTACTCGGCCTCATCCCTCCCTTTTATTTCTTCACACCCTGCTTTGTTTTTCCATCTCTTTCTGTGACAGTAATATACTTCTCGCTGTCGTTCAATTCATCTCACATCTCTTAAACATTCTCTGTATTTCACCCTTCCCACTCGATTCATCACCATTTGCAAGCCCCCTCGCCCTCCCTCCCCATCTGACCCAGCTTCTGGGTGGGAGGGGGAGGGGGAGGGGGGGGGGGGGGGGTGTTATGTGATTGGTCTCACACTGCTGCCTCCAGTTAACAAGATCAATTCCACCTATCAATTCATTTTCTCCACCTGCTGTCACGGCTGCTGTCACTTCCACTCCTTTCCTTACCTTCATATTCTCTGATGTGCAAGCTTGCAATGCCTCTCCCCAAGCTATTTGTTTTCATACTTTGCTGTTTGCATTTTAATCATTTATGTTGTTACAGATCTCATTATTTGGTTTGATGTCTGGAATATCACTCACTGATGGTTTTTTAATGAAGAAATCACCTCTAAGGCCACTGAGAATAGTGAATAAATAAACTTCATATAACGGATGGTTACATGCGTACCTCAGGTTCTCTGAGTAGAGAACCTATCAATCCATTCTACATTTTCCATATGACTGAGTCCATAGGACTGACCCCCGTGGGGGCAGCTGATGTGAATTATTCTTGAAGACACATCACCTGTGGTGGCCACGCACTGATTAAACCCGAGGCTATAGAAGCACCATGCATGCATTGCCTCCTCAGTTGACCTTGACTGGGCTGTGTTTCAGAGTGGGTCTTAGCTGGAGAGAGATTCTCTCCACTCAGAGAACTTCAGTTACGCATGTAACCATCCATTCTTTATCACATCAAGCCTATCTCTCCACCTTACATATTCCATATGTTAGCTGGCCCCACCAGACACTAAGGCCAACTCTGAATGGGTGAACAGTCTCCTAGCCTGCCAGGCTGCAAGGCTAGCTAACAGAAAAACACCACGACACAGCCGTGGTCGTGGAGGCATGGTACGTAGAGCCACATCCTGCTGCCATCCTACTGGGGGACAGCTGGCCTTTTGACGTAAGGAGTAACCCTATGAGCCTTAGGAAACTGAGCCATAAGGTTGCAACAGCCCTCTGCCAGTTTTTGAGGCCCAACATGGGCTGCCACCATTCCCCTCCAAGTTGAGGGAGAGTTGCTAACCTCCAACATTTCTGAAAGGAACTGGAGGATGTTCGGGGCTGTGCAGGAGAGGAGATCCACATGTCTCACATTGCATCAGGATGAAAACACTCCCCAGCGATATGCTGCCTGAGTTGATGGAGCCTGGGCTCCCTGAAGGGTGCTAACCACAGACTGGGGCAACCCCATGGCTAACAACTCACCCTCTCATGCGCCAGCCTGAGCCCCTGGGGAAAAGGATGGTCCAGAGTCCCACGAACAAAAGGTCCCACTAAGGAGGGAGCTCCCAGGGATGTCCTTGAAGAAGGGGTGCAATTGCTGACAACCAGATCATCTGAGCCCAATTGGGAGCCACCAGAATGAGATTTACCTCTTCCACCTAGACTCTGTAGGAGTGAATGCAGGAGGGTGAAGGAAGGAAAGGCATACAGCAGGCCCTGTGGCCACTGGTGTGCCCTCACATCTGTGCCCAAGGGAGAGTCTATCTCCCTATGGAGAAAAAGTGGGGACAGTGCGCTGTCTCCCTGGAAGCAGCGCATTGTCTCCTGTAGTCCCAGATCTCGCTCACCACCTCTGGATGCAGCATCCATTCTCTGGGGAGGGGTCCTCCTCTGGAGAGCTGATCCACTGCTAGGTTTGTAGAACCCAACACATTTATTGCCATCACAGATTTGAAGCAATCTGCAAAAGCGAGGGGGAGCCCGACCCCCCTGTCTGTTGATATTTACCGCTACCACTGTGCTATTTGTTCTCACCATCACATGTTGGCTCCTCAGCTCTGGCAGGAAGTGCAGAAGAGCTAGATAGATCACCTGCAACTCCAAAAGACTGATGTGCTGCGCTAGCCAGCGCTCATGCCGTTGGCCACTGATGCCCTTGCTTTCGTGGATGGCTCCCCAGCCTACCAGAGATACGTCAGATGATACCACCTGGGATTGCACCACTGGCCAAAATGCATTGCTCTGTTCTAAACTGGCTGGCCACTCCCACCAATGGAGAGCTGTACACAACCTGCATATCACCAGCACTCTGGTTTGCAGGTTTCTCTATAGATATAACACCAAGGCTCAGGAGGCAGCGCTACACTGGGTTCATGCTCAGAAGAGCCAGAGGCACAATGTGCACTGTGGCTGCCATCAACCCCGGGGAAATGGGGTTAGTCTGGTTACTCTGGCCCCCAGATGGAACTGGGATAGGCAAGCTGTGATGGCGGCCTATTTCCCTGGAGTTAAGGAAAGAAACCCTACTGTGGCATCCAACCATAAAGCTAAGAACTCTGTGGACTGTGATGGCTGGAGCCTTCTTCTTGTCCTGCTGAGACGCAGGCCGAGGTGTTTTCACATTGTTGTGGCACTGCTTCTCTGAGCGAGCACACACCAGCAATTGTCCAAGTAGTTCAGGATTCAAAGACCTTCCCAATGCAAGGGTCCCAGAACTGCGTCTGTGCACCGTGTGAACATGCGGGCAGCAAGCAATATACTGAATGGGAGGACACAGAACTCAAAGGTTCTGCCGTCGAAGGCAAACCTGAGACAGCGTGTGTATCCCTCCAATATTGGGATCTGAAAATATGCATCCTCCAAGGCAATTAGGCAAGCCAGTTGCCCTGGGGGTGGCCTGTCAAACCCTTGGCACCATCAGCATTCCACAGTGTAGGGGCCTCAGAAACGTGCTGAGTCCTCTTAAATCCAACATCTGTCTGAGTTTTCCTTCTTGGGAATCAGGAAGTAGCGTGAATAGAATCCAGACTGCTGACTGTTCTGCTCTACCTCCCTGATGGCCTTCTTTGCCAAAAGTGTGGCTCTCCGCAGCCAAAACCCCCTGTTCCAAGAGTCTGCCACCACTGAAGGTAACTGACCTTGGGGGGGATGAGCACAGACACTGCAGTCACTACTCCTGAGTCATGGTGGAAATCACCCAGGTGTCCACCCCACGGGTCCCCACGGCTCCACTGGTTGGCTTCCAACCAGTTCCTTATGTCACCTGGAGCCCCTGAAACCAGCTGATGAGGCCTAGCCTGTGGGATTGTTAAGGCACACTGTTCACAGCACTGCCGGAGCATCCCTGACATCTGCTAAGCACACATGGGGGGCATCCTGGGCCTGCTGGAGCATCTTATTCGCATCTAGCCCAAACAAGGCAGATGGCACCACAGGTAGCCTAAGCAAACAGGCCTGGTCTTCCCCCTGCAGCCATGACTGCGACAGCCAGAGAGCGCCTCACCATCTACAGGGGGGCCCTGCCAGTCACCACCATTTGCTCCTTAATCAGCTTAGCTAGGAGGGAGGATACCTGCTGCACCTCAGCTAGATCTGAATCTCTCATCTCCAAGTGTTTTGCCAGCTGGCACTAATACAAGGCCAGAATAGCCCCAGTATTAACCATTTAACCCTGGACTGCCACTGCTCTCTGCATTCTGGTAAGCATGGCATCCATCATCTTAATATTCCTGCTTGGGCAGCTTGGCTTCCCCGAGACCAATTTGGTGGGGGACACCAAGGCCCCTAAAGCCTGATCCATGGACCATGCCAGTCGCCTACATAATCCTGACCACCAATGGGTTTCAGATGGCTTTTCAAACTGTCTGAGTACCAGTTCATCCAAATTAGGAAGCAGTGGAACTGAAAAAGGGTGTGACTCACTTACCCCTTCATCATCAAAACGGGAGGTGCTACGGTGTTGCTCTGCCAGCATCTCTATTTTCAGTGCCTGAGTAGCCCGTGTAATGAACTGATGATAGAGGGGAGGTAGATGCTCCTGCTCCTCCTCCATTTCCTACACACACACCTGACCTGGAGGGAGGTCTTCACTCTCTGTGTCACACCCCAGGATATCAACGTCACCCTCGTCTGAAGCATCAGACATAGACTATACCAGATCCGGCTCCTCCTGCCCTACTAGGGTGGAGGTGGGGTGGTGACTAGTAGATGAGGCTGTCCCCATAGCTGAAGGGGGCAGGGGGGGACATCATCAGCACTGAAGTATAAAGGGTGTAAAGTGACTGGGACCCCGTTATTCAAAATCACTAATCTTGGCTGCTTCGTCTTCTTTTTCTACTTAAGCTGCTCAGTGAGAGTGGTTGGGAATTTTTGAGAAAATGAGAAAAAGCCCTGGCCTCCCTCACTCTTTCTGGCAGGATAAAGCAAGGCAGACATGTCAGCTACCAGGCTCTTTTGTTTTGTTTGTATTGTTTGCTTAAAACATTGCCACCATGCACGTCTGTTTGTTCTGCCCTCTGACTAAGTTAGGTTCAACAAGGGACTAGGCTGTGAGCGTTAAACAGCATTGCTGCTAATATACACAAGCCAAACTTTGCCATGGTGGTATGTAACGATCAGCTGGGGAACACGCCTGCAGCTTCCCCCGACCAGGTCAGATTTCAAAGGAGACAACTGCTATGTAAGCCGATCGGCAAAGCTGATGCCACAGCTATTGCGCTTCCACCAGCGTGTGTGGAAAAGATAACACAGCAATCCAGAGAGGGGCCCGTAGACCAATGCTCCTTCTCACTAGGTGAGTGGACAACGCTGATGTCAACACACACACTTAACACACACAGCTCAGCTGTCACCAACAAGCACACACGTCTGACTGCTTGACCGTGGAAATCAAGGAATCAGAGAGGCCATGCATGGTGCTTCTATAGCCACAGGTGTAATCAGTGCATGACCACCACAGGTGATGTGACTTCAAGAGTAATCCACGTCAGGTGCCCCCGTGGGGGTCAGTCTCTGTACATCTGGAATCTGTAGGGTGGAGAGACAGAGAACCCAAACGTGCAAATTACAGTTTTAGAGAGAAACAGATTAATAGATCCATCTTCATACAGCAGGAAGTTAATTGCTGGCATGGCATCTCACCTTAGTAAAAGGCTCTGGTAATGTGGGAAGAAAACACACTTTTTGTCAACAAGTCACAGTGGCAGATGCTAGTGGCTAGTTTCTACAGGCTAACTAGAATTTCAGAGGAGTCCAGGAGCTCCTTGTTACGGCTGGTTTCCTGCCAGTGTTGGATAGAAAAAGCCAACCAGCCATCAGCACACCTGGCTGGTGTCAGTTTCCCACCCTGCATGGAGTCAGTTCAGTTACGAAATAGAATTATTACAGGACTATGCAGCTACAGTCACTACTTATAACATAATGCTATGGAGTGATCATCTTTTTTACCACAGCGGACCTTACAGGTTAGGGAACTGCTTTGTCTATCAGCACTTACGTGTCTAGTTGAGATTTTTTTTTTTCTCCATGTGATCTGGTCAGGAGCAAAATCAAGACAAGGACCAATAACGAACACATGCGCCATAGAAAATTTAACATAAACAAGCAAGAAAAACCATCTTAAAATACATTTATGCTAAATGTTAAATATTGAAAGTGATACGTGTATGGACAGACCATTATGCCCATGCTCTGTGTTCATTTTGTCCACATTTGTGCATGTTTTCAGGGAGCTTACAGATATGGACGAAAAGGAGCAGTACCACTGGAAATCATGGGGGCAGTGTAGCCAATAGTGAGGCATGAGGAAGAAATTCTTCTCACTGGTAATACAGGGTGTCCATCAAGTCTCTTTACAATTGAACAAATTTATTACAAAAGCAAATGAACAGACAAATCTGTGGAAATTATTACAAAATGAGGAGTAGATATTGAAGTTTTTTTTTTTTGCCTCATTTAACACTCCTCTATATGGGCACTGTTAGCTGCACGAAGCACATCAGGACGGGACTCGATTTCTTGCCATGTTGGCTGCAGCAGAGCCTCATCAGTGGTGGCAACGGCATCAGTGATCTTTAGCTTCAGGTGGTTGATGTCCCGTATCTTTGTTCCATACACCATATCTTTAACATAACCTTGTACTTTAGCTGAGTCTGCGTATTCGATTTTGTTTCAATAAACCACGATACACATTGTGCCTTTTCTTGAGGGGGAGCCATTTTTAGGGGTTTATTTAACATAACCTATTTCATCAACACGGTGCCTGAAATACACAAATGCAATGTCATTAAAAACTTTGATAACCACTGAGCACATAGAACAAATCTGATTAACATATCTCATCAATTGCTTTTGTAATAGATTTTTTAAATTGTAAAGAGACTTTGTGGACACCCTGTGTTATAGAAGACAGTTTTCTGTCCTCCTTTTATGATGTATTTAATAACCTCACAGACCACTGCCATCTACAACGCCGCCTCCACTTTTGCCTCTTTGTAGCAAGTCCATCATTACAACCTTTTTTGTTGTTGTTGTTGTTTTGTTTGTTTTTTTTTATCAAACGTTTTTGCTCAAGTGGATTTGTTGTTTAACATCCATGCCAACATGAAGATACATGAAAGGATGATGGTGATGTAGGATACTTGCTCGGAAAGGCTTTCATAAATGATACGGGAAATGATTGAAAGCCATTATTAATCACCATAAGAGTGATTATTAGTTAACCAAGGCAATTTTACCTAAGGAAAGGCGTAATGATACCCGATCAAAACTACATCTCTTGGTGATCAGGCAAGAGAGCAGTTTACATCAGTGCTATTAGCTTAGTACTGATAGCCTAAGCATACAAGTGCACTCTGTTATAAACTGAAAGGCAGGCAGGTCTTTTGCTGAAGAGGGATCAAGATTTCCACTCAGAAAACACTCAACTGATGTGAAGTAAAACACTTTATTACAGCGACAACTAGTATCTACAAAGTACCAGCTACAAGATATATATGAAATAACAGACAACTATACACCTGTAAATGAACAAGGTGATGCATTTATGGACTGACATGGTAAGTAAACAAACAAACTGTAGAAGGAACAAATACACGGATGGAAAGATTATACCAAAGTTAGACCAAGGAATAATCAATCGCTTAACTGGATGTTAACGCTGCTCTGACGTTCAGTACACACTCACTCATTAGACTGTTTGGGTTTTTGATCTCACCATAGACCTTTTCCATGACAGTGCATGTGTGTACTCAGATTTTGCTTGTAGTCTTCTTTGTGATTAATATCCCTGGACTACATGAATATTAAAAATCAGTATATTAGTAGTTGACTGCATTTGATTGCAGTTTTCTGTTGCTCCGGTGACCACCCATGAAGCTACATCTTTACTAAACTGACTCACCTCTACAGTAGCGACAGGACCGCCTCATTTCTACACAAATGTCTCAGCAACCCGCTCACTAAGCTGCTTGGCGTGTAATCCAGTCTTCAGTGGAAGAAGTCGGCAGGCTGTGCTTTCATAAATGCATATTTCATAAGTGTTCCCACAGACAGGAGAGGGTGTATGACAAGAGAGAAAGAGAGAGAGTGACAAGCATCTGGTGTTTTTTAAATAGAGGTGGAATGTCACATCTCTGAAGAACACTATGATTGCATGGCACGCATGAGCACACTGTTGAGCGCTGAATAATTCGAGGCAGGGTGGAGGATTATGTGGCTGAACTGTAAACCTTCCAGGAGTCGGGGGTTCTGTGGAGCTTGAGGTCTTCTCTGCAGCGAACAGAGGACATTACACTGCCTTCTCAAAGGACTAGATACACTGAAAAATATTTTAGATTGTTAACTGATATTTAGGAGTGGAGACAGAAAACGATAATAAGAGAGATTCTTTAACCCTTTATAGGGCAAGTGACTATTTTTGGTAATTTCAGAAATTTTACATATCAGGCCCATCCCCTGTCTCAGTTAGTTCAATAATCATTTGGTCTTCACCCAGCCAATCAGCAAAGATCGCTCTACATCCCAGGTCACATGATCGTTGCATTTGACCAATCTCATTGGCCTTGATTTTCTATTACAAAATGAAAATTTTAGAAAAATTTTATAGAAGTAATAAAGTCCTGTCATGTTCTCTAATAACAGTCTAGGGTTGTTTTTTTTTTTTTTTTGAATTTCAAAGTATTTCAATGAGTGCCCTATAAAGGGTTAAAATGGGAGGACACCAGGTCATCTTTTAAAATCCTACACATCCCCTGTAATGTCACCCTGAACATCTGTTCTTCAGTTGTGTGCACAGTGAGGCCTTCTGGAGAGATTTAAGAATATACAGTATTTTTGTGTAAAGCTAAACACAGACTTCACAAAATTTCATAATTTCTTGTATTAGACAGTTAATACAAATTTGTTTATTTTACTGGGTACATTCTTTATCCACAAAATGAAATTTCAGAGAGGAAGAAGAGGAAATCTTTTTTATTATTATTCTATTTTTCTTCTATTATTCTATTATATTCTTGACACATGATATGAATCATCTGTGCAGGAACAAAAGATATAAAATGTATAAAATACACACATGAATTTGAACTGGTGTAAGTATTTATTTCTGCCTTTTATCTTATTTTATCTCTTTGCATTTGTAATATAGCCAATTTGGCTGCATTGTATACATACAGTATTGTATGGTTTGTTCGTCTGTGATATGTGTTATTATTGTCGAGGTTATGAGTATTTGAAGGGGAAAAGCTTAAGATGGTGACATCATCTAAGTAAGACACACAAGCAGCTCTTGGCATTTACAAGGGCTGCCACAAAGCAGAATGTCATAACCCTGCTGTTTCATGGAGCTGTGGATAGAAAATACATATGAGACATTTTTCTGTGGCTCTTAAGTCCTTCAGAAGGAACTTTAGCACTCCATGTTCTGCACAATCTGACAGTGCCCCTAAATACGAAAAGCAAATCACTGCTGGCCAACCAAAACCATGCATCTCCATGATCAACTTTTCATATAATAAGAAAAGCAATCTCGTCTTTCTGTTGACAGTGGTACATTTTTTTCAAAATTTGCAAATTAAATTAAATTAAATCATTAAATTAATCAGAGATGACACTCAATGCCCCGTCTCCTACTTTAGAGCATCTGTGGCATTACCTGCACACAGAAGTGCATGCGTGCATTACTGATATTTTACTGTAGCCGCTAAGTCAACAATCCCCTTTCTTAGGTTAAAGGTTACAAGATGTTTCATTGTGTTACATTTCAACTTGCCACTATGTGGTCAGATTAATTTGATAGCTATTTGTCGTTCCCCTTCCATTGCTGCTTTCTCCATGCTAGTCTCAAACCCATTAGTACCAAATGTGGATAACAGAAATTGCCAATGAGAGCAGAATCAGAGGTGGAAATCGTCAACACCAAGTTTCTCCAGTGATTTCCTTCCGTTATTTAGCTTGGCATGTCCACATGTCCTTCTTCTGTGGACTTGCTCCACAAGGCCTTATGACTTATTCTTATTACAGCATGGGGAAACAAAATAATGCTCAACAAAAAGGAAGCTGGACACACGGCTAGGTGTTTCCTGTTATCTCAAGTAATTGGAAAGCCCTGCATTATAAACATGTACAGTATGTGTAACGTCTGATAGAGTGAGGTTATGCCACACAATGCACTGCAGTTTTCAGACTAAATCCAACAGCTTGAACAGACATGTTAACTTCTTTCTTCAAATATTTATTGTAATCAAGAAGAAATTATGACTGCAGTTAATCATGCAGAAAGCAAACAGGTTATATTAGTGATTTCTGACAAAGAATCAGGCTTAGCGCCTAAATATCAGAGGGCTAACGCCTGAGCAGCATCTCCCCTGCTGCTGATTCCACAAACATCTGCAAATAAACCAACAACCTGAACTGTAACAACAGAAAGTCTTGTTATCCAGACACTCATTTTGTCTAACACACACACACACACACACACACACACACTCACCAAACACAAACATCCGCAAACCCACATGCACACATACACACACAGTGCTAACAAGCCGACATGGCTACATCAAAGGCACAGGGATTTATTTTCGTGCACTGAAATGAGCGTTTCATGAATAAGCCGGTCGGTGATTCAGGCCTTTGTAGAGAACTTTCCTGTGTCTGTGGCTTGTCAGAACACAGTAACAACATCGAGACTTGGTTTATATGTTTGTGTGACTCAATCTACTTGAACTACTTACTCTCCATTAGGACCTGTGGCAAGTGGGAAATACATGCCAGATTTCTCAACTGAATTCTGGCATTTGGTAGAAAAATGTTAATACCAGCGGGACAGAAAAACAAAAGAAGGCACAGAAACGTCCAGCTTACACTGAGCAGAATCCTAAATTGAGAGACTGTATTAATTTATATGTGGGATGCCTTGTAAAGTTCTTTTGTGATATGTTAATGCGGGTGCGTGCACACCTCTGTGTGCAGTGTGTATGGGTGTGTACACGTACGCATGCCTCAGTGAATGTTGTCTGCTCGCCTGCATTATGTAATCTGCCCACTGTGGCCTTCTGCTTGACCTTTCAGATACAGCTGCAGAGACATGCCTGGTGCATACTAGTGCTGTCACAACACCAGAGCTTTGAGTTCAATATCTGCACTGAGACTGAGATCTAAAAGTTTTATTTAACTTGGGCACCGTGGTGAAGAAGAAAAAAAAAAAAGCTTAACTTTAGAGCAACTCCTGCTCTGACTGGTATTTTTGTTGGCTCAGGAGGCAAAGCAGATTCATTTCTGGCTCCAGTTTGAGAGAGCAAGTGCAGTCAGGACCACAGACAGCGCCACGAGAGACTCAGCACCAAGGCCAGAGACACTCAGTCCTCCACGGCAAAACGGTCCTCTCTTTTTTCTTTTTCTTTTTTCTTTTTTCTTTTTTTGTTTGGTCAGGGTTTGCCTTTGAAACTCCTGAAAACTTTGCCAGGAAAACCTTGAACTTTTCAGGCCCCAAACCACTGATGACCCAGTCTTTTCATATACAGGCTACCACTACACATTTATGGTTTTAAAGGTACATTCCACTCAAATACTATCCCTTTACATGCAGCCTTCAGCTAGCCCACAGAATTTCTTTAAGAACAGTATTTTCAAAAAAAAAAAAAAAAAAAAAAAAAAAAAAAAACACCAGGAAAAAATCAATTAAATTTTCTTTCAGGTTTATGTCTCTTTAAGTAAAACTGTAGAGAATAGAGCTGAATTTAAATGTCTTTTTTTTTTTAAATGAAAAATATAGCCGCAATTTTTTTTAATGAGGGATAAAATCAACCTTTTATCTTTCAAAACTGCAACTGATCTGTTTCATATCTTTCGTCATCCAGAGATTCACTGTAAACAAAAACAAAATTAACAATGTTCTTTTCTTTTTAATGTTTTGTGTTCCATGTCGCAAGTCTATTATACATGAATACATGAATTATGAATTAGTAAGTGATGATAAAAGTAAGTGATGATCAAAATGAAAGTCAAATGAAATGAATGATATAGTACTCTTTTTTATTTTAAGACAGTAATTATGGTTATGTGACGTAAAACATGAACGTAATTAAGCCTGAAACACCCAACCAATCATTAAAAACAGGTAAAAACAGGCCAAAAAAGCCAATTACATCAAGAAGTTCATTTCATGCCGCTATACTGTTATATATTTTGAGTAGAGTTTATATGCATGTTCAATCTCCCCTCATTCTACTCCCACTTATTGCATGTGTATGCCCTCTGGATGCGATGTTGGAATGAAACTACAGCTTGTTGAACACATGTGGTGAACGCAGCAGAGCGATGGGACATTTGGGGAAGTGTTTGCTAAAGCGCCTGAACTACATAATGTCATAGGCAGCGACACATGATGTATGACTCTGCAATTATCAAACCTACATGAATTATGAATCACACAATCCAAGCCCATATTGAGACAAGCACTTATCAGCCTTGAAACAAATCACATCAAAGTCAAACAAACAGCAAACGGTGGCAGCCACACTGATCAGAAATAATTAGCACAAACTGACTAACCATGCAAATCTATGCCAACTAACAGATCACATAAACAGTACTACAAAACTGCACTTCAAATGCCACAATATCATATCAAGAACACAGAACTTCTACACCCAGCCCAACAAGCTACAATATGAGCAGCTTCCCTAAAAACCTAAAAATCTGCATAGATGGGGTGTCTGATAACAGTGTAGTATCCGGCATCAGTGAATCCTATTGATACCATTGATTGATTGGGCTCACAAAGCAGAAGTTTCCATGTACATAGGTATGAGACCAAATGCACAAATTATATGAAACATGAAAAGTATAGTCTGTATGCTTTTCCACTTGACATGCATCAAATAAAGTCTAAGCTTCAGAAATTGAACTAGCCCACACGCTGCCTCATAGTCCAATCTCTCATTTTCATGAAAGCATAATTCAGTGTTTTTGTTCTAAGCTGTATGCAGGTTATCATATGAAGTTGCCTAGAACACAGGCTGAGACAGTCACGTAAAGCATGCACTACCACGTCCTGGAAAAACCACGCCTGTACGGATGAAATACCAAGTTTGCCCCTCTTTATACATACAGATGACACATGCCAGCTGCTGGAAAGGTGCCTTTCTGGCTATAGAGACTAATCTTAAATCCAGAAGGTCAGTGGTTTGATCCCCCCAGTAACCAATGTGTTCATCACTCGCCATGCATCCTGTTTCATAGTCCTTGAAAAGACATTTAACCTCCACCTGCTCTCTAGAAGTGTCTCTGAGTAACAAAAGAAACAGGTGTAATATGACACTTTGATTTTTATCCAAGCGTGACTGTGGTCAACTTTAATCTGAATAGCACGGCATGTTAATTTATTTATATTTACGGCGTTTTGCAGACATTAAACACAACACGACTTACAATAAGTGGGCTGGTAGAGATTCAATATCCTGTGAAAGGACACATGGCCTCTGCTAGCGGAAACATTAGATATTCTGGGGATTGAACCTCCAACCTTTCTGTTGATGGACAGAATATCTAATAGCTTGGCTAGACTGTCACCAACATACTGGAGAGGTGATTTTGAACCTTTAAAAAAGCGGCATGATTTCCATGTTGGCCAGCCCATTATTCTTTAGTAAACAGTTGACACACTTTAGTGAAAAACAAAAACAAACAAAAAAAAAAAACAAGAAAACAAAACAAACAAAAAACAAAGAGCACTTCATCGCAAAACTCCTTGCAAATATATTCATATCCTGCTGTTCCTGCTGTTGGATTTAGTCATATTCTGACAAATTCCCACCAATGCCTGAGGCCAGAAATAAGACAAAATGATATTTGATTTGTGTAACAGAAAGAAAGACGTTTTGTGCCAAAGGACAAATATAACTTTTCACTGGGTTCCTGCAGCAGTTGCCCTTGGTTGTACGTGAACCACCAACATTGCTCAACCAGCAATTCATGATCATGAGAACATGAAACACACAGGTCCACCAAAGGTTTACAAAGAGTGTGTGCCACATCAGCAAAGTGATCATATCAAAATGCCATGCTATTCACTAGCCATGTGCAATGAGTGGGAGGTGTGTCATATCACTGGTCAAAAAATAAAGCCTCTTTGTGCCTGTCATGTTCATGCATATGTAAATTTTGTGTAAATCTCATTTTATCAGCATAACAGTTGCTGGTAAGTGAGGATGTCGAGATTGCGAGCAATTTACTGACACCTTGTGACACCATTCCTTCAAGTAATTGTGGCTTGTATAAAGGCACTTTGAAAGGCAGCGTAAAAGCCTTTGGTAAAGGAGATCAGTGTGGCCATTTAGAATGACTGCTATCAAGGTGAAGGCATCACTGGCAGGAAGTCAGGTATGCAAGAGAGATGCTTTCTCTTCTGAGCTCTCAGATAAGATCAGAAAGAACTCAGATTATAAAGTCATCTCAGGGCACAGCGATGCCAGTGTCGGTGGATTAGTCTCAAAGGTGAAGCATGTACTTTACGCTTGTGGTATAAAAGGGATATTTTCCTGTGCAGTGCACTTTTCTGAGGGCTAATTTGCACCCTGATGTAATTTGCATAAATGTTTGAGTGAACAAAATGAGGGTCCTGTGCTCTTAGCTCCAGCTGCTGGAGTGCAAAATATGTGAAAATTGCCCTTACAAAGTAACATCTGAGAATCTGGACCACAGTGATTTTCCAAAACTTGTCACATGAAAGAAATCCAATCCAGGTCATGGAGCAAAGGTAGTCCAACTCAGGTGTACATCAAGTGGCTTCACAACATGGTATCAGTCACATTACACATACAGAAGGATCAGTGTACACAGTCATAGTCATAACTAGGACACTTAATTGAAATGATATCAAAAACTGGCCAAGGGCAATATCCAAATATGATGATAATGGTATTATGGTGCTAAATCATGATCCCCAGACTTACGAAATCATGTTTGCTTGGTAAAGACCCCACCAAAAACTGCATCATCATAATTTGAATCCTTTTTCACTGAAAATAAAAATAATGATGCAATACCATTCCTGATAAAATTGTGAATCATGTCATAATATCTGCCAAAGTAATTGTATTATGATGTTTTACCACCTCATTCACCCCCTGGTTAAGAATCTGAAATACTTTATTGACCCCTGAGGGGAAACTGGTTCAGTTGCCATTGCTCAAATTCTTAAGAGAAGAATATATTATAAGCATAAGTTAAATGATAAGAAATAGAAAAAGAAATAAGAAATACAAAAATATGTACATTAGTAATTTTTTAAAAAAAGTATGTATAAGTATGCATTATGTATAAATGGTAAATGGACTGCATTTCTATAGCGCTTTTCCAGTCTACTGACCACTCAAAGTGCTTCACAATGTTTTTGCCTCACATTCACCCATTCACACACACATTCACACACTGATGACAGAGGCTGCCATGCAAGGCGCCTAGCTGTCCATCAGGAGCGTTGAAGGGTTCAGCATCTTGCTCAAGGGCACTTTGACACACCAGGAACCCTCTGGTTACCGGACAACCGCTACACAAAAACACAACCACAAAAAAAAAGAATATATATGTATATATATATATATATATATATATATATATGTGTGTGTGTGTGTGTGTGTGTGTATAGATAGATAGATAGATAGATAGATAGATAGATAGATAGATAGATAGATAGATAGATAGATAGAAAGAAAGATAGATAGATATAAACACACAAACACAGGGATACTGCACTGTTGAATAATTGTTGAATCCAATAGGTATAAATTTTTGCACAGGTAAATAGTTCAATAATTTATACCTGCAGGACTTTACAATAATTCAACAGTGCAATGCCCCTTTGTCTGTGTTATGATGTTAGATGAATCTGTTGCTAATGGTAATTGTTACACACCTGGTACTTTATGTTTAAAAGCAATGGGTGTATATTGTAGGTCTCTGGATGAAAATGAGACAGTCCCCTCAAAAGCAGCACGATATCAACTTTATCCTGCATTTGCATGTAAATGGTCAAACTAACGCTTTATGAATTTACAAAGCTAGTTCTCAGCTTATTGGCACCAGAGATTAACATTGACATCTGATCCTGTAAGGGTAAATGTGATGGCAGTACATGTAGCCACAGATAGTCAAGAATTAGCAATATCTAATTTCTTCATCAGTGATAAAAAAAATCAGTAGCTAATCTTGGTGCCTAAATTATTACACCTCAGAAACTCTGTGGGTGCCAAGTTCATGCATGTGTCAAGCCCACGCTGGTAAATTACCAGCCTTTGCTATGCTGCTGCTGGCAGAGAATAACTGTCTGCTGCAAATCCACATCAATTCATCCACAGTTGACTAACTTTCAGTGGCCAAAGAATGGTATTGTCAAATTACAGGGCACTGTCCATGCAGTGAGAAAGTCTTTAGGGGCGATTGTTCCCTCTGTGTAGCCTTATAGGCAATAGCAGCTTCCCTCTCCAGAGGGATGAGAGCTTAACAAAGTACACCAGCTGACTGATTCCACTCTGGCCGCCATGTGACAGCTCGGCCCAGTGTAGCACGACTGTTAATGGCCCTGGACAAATACAGTAAATTGCCTCTTTAAATACTGTGAGGCAGAGGTGTTGAATGTGCAGAAAGTGAAGGCTGTCTTGGGTGTACTGGGGTTACGAGAATGAGCAGGAGATATACAGAGATGGCTAATTAATGTTAAAATTGAATAACAAAGCAACAAAAACTATCTCAAGTGTCATCACTTGTCGTCACTTGAGATACTTTTGTTAGGGGTCAAAACCAAACCGTAACAACACACCCTGCAAAGATCTGACCAGTGATGGCGGCAACTGAGAGTGAGTGTTCATTATATGTTGAACTAGCAGATGAATTAATTAATATACTGCATTTTTATGTTTGTTTTAAACAGTCTGCAGAGATTTTTTCCTTTGAAAGAATATTTGTTGATTTCATGTTGTTATCCCAACTCTCCGAATTAAAAAATGCTATTTTTGCAAATAAGACAAAATACAGAGAGCACAGAAAATGTTTTTTTTTTTCTTTTATGCCCAAAAACTCAACTTTCAGGAATAAAAAATAGCATGTATGTTTCAAAAAGGTTTCCTATCCTATGCTCACAAACATATTTAGGACAAAACTACAATCACAGTCTTTTACTGTTGACCAACATGCACTTGCACTTGAGATGGCTTGCTCAAAAGCACTTAAACACTTGTGAAGGTCATGGAGTATTTATTTATATTACTCATTTAGCTACATCACTTTTCAAACCTTCAGACCACCACTAACCTAACATGTAATAATAACTATTTATATGGCACTTTTCATACACTGAATGCAGCTACGAATGCCACTTGAAATACAGTATGTCTTCATAATGAAATATAATTTTCTGCATGAATGCTCACACACTCCAATTTGTCAGTGCCACAGTATTTGACTGACCTCACGAGGACCTCTCCTAACCACAAGCTGTTTCTCTTTCACCATACAATATTAACTCATTGAGACTGAATGAGAAATTCATGCACTGCCAATATCCCTATGCATATTAAAAAGTCCGGCAATGCTGATAGAGTAGCTGCAGCCAATTTGCCTGGCAGTGACTTAATGTGAGATCATTGGTTTAATATTTCGGAGGCTTTAGCGTGTCTGGTTTTGTTCACTCCTTGTGAGGCTGCCGCTGCTTACTCTGGCAGACTATTATCGATCAGGCTTGTGTTCTACAGGCTGAGGGGATTACTCTCAGACAGAGTCGCAAAACAAAAGTTTCATAAACACAGCCTTGGCTACAGCGCTGGGAACTGATGGCGAAAAGCGTGAAGCCAGCAGACCACAAACGTTCCTGATGAGGTAAGCTATGGTAAGAATAACAGATTACCGTGACTGGAAACTCTAAACTCCTGTTGGCTCAGATGATGAGAAGGCTGCTTGTTTGTAGCATGTTTTATTGCAATGTATACTGTCTAAAGTGCTGAGTGGACTGCTTGGGACGAGCATCTGTATTTTGAAACACAGCTATCACAGGTTTGTGGCTTAGTTTTGGCTGTCATGCCCAAAAAGACCTTTGGATGACTGGACTCTCCATCACAAAATTAGCAGCCTTTGTAAAGTAACTAGTTCAGGAAAATTGTTCCATACCTGGAGATATATGACTGAGTGATGTGGTCTTAAACAACAGAGTAAAACAAAACTTATGAAAAATCATATTTGTTGCCAGAATGTCCAAAAGGCTAATATACTGTGCTTGGATCTGATGTAAAACCCAGAGGGTGTCTCATAGTTTTTGTTCCTTTTTAAGTTACATTTCTAGATGTTACAGTATTCCCCAAAAGGCAATGGCATGGAAACACAGTCACTTCCCAAAACTCCACTGACATGTGCATTTATCAACAATGCACACTCAACAAAAAGTAAAACATGTTTTCCTTCCAACAATTTACAGGGGAAAAAAAAATCATTAATATTTAATGTTGACGGGGGTCCCAAAATTGCAGGAAAAAGCCTGTTTAGATAATTGCTGACTACAATGTTACTCCAAGCCTGATGGGATTATTTTATTGCCAAGTCTGCCAGTAAGAGTCCAGTGTCGCTGGTTGACAGTGCCTCAAAATGGCCTTGTATGAAAAAGCTCAGTCCTCCCAGCCTCTGGCCTGGAGTCACTGTCTGTTCAGATTTCACCTGACCCAACTACTGACCAGCTGCATGCAGACCTCCCCTCCTGCATTAATGCTTAATGTCCATTAAAAGCACCAGACAGCGGCACAGAAACAAGATTCCTCTCACTGTCTATAAAGAGGAGAGAAAAGGAGCAAAGTATGGTGAGAGAAGTGGGAATCTAACACAGATTACTTTGTGTGAACCAAAGTTTTACCAGACACATGAAAAAGCAACCATGAATTGTGTATAGCCTGAATCATTATTGAGTTATAATAGCTAGTAATAGTGAAACAAAACACACCTGTATCGATATATAAATGCCCCAGATTATACAGATTTTTATTATTAATTATTTGTATTATTTCTATGGCATTTCTGCTTTCTTTGGACAGCAGCAGTACACTCTGTGAGGAAGGAGTGAGTCCCCCCACGTCCAAAAAACAGCCGGGTCATGGTGACACTGGAGTATGGGATTTTCCATCAGCAGTGTCAGCATAAAATATGGGTTAACAGAGTCTGAGATATGTATGATGCATATAATGATTACAGCTATGCCATGAAAAGTAAAGATGTTGATTCAAGGCAATGGTTAAAGATTGATCATAATTAATATACACAGTAATAATGAGGACTGAAGACAAATATGATTTATAAGTATAATCAAAGTAAGGATTAAACTGTGATTAACGATTTAAGTGTGTAAAAACCTGGGCTTTACTGTACAGTGAGAGGAAAAAACAGGAGCCGCTTGTGGACTTCCCCTGTTAATGATGGGGAGGCTTTAAATTATATTTTTGATTTGCAAATTTTGCTCTTAGCATCATCATTGCCTTTATTGCTAAAATGCATTCAGATGCTGCTGTGTTTTGGAGCTTGGCTCATTTTCTTTCTTTTTTTTCACCAAACTCGTCGTCTACCTGTGATTCTAATGGTGCTATCCCGCCCCTACTCTGCCTCTGATTGGCTAGTACTCATTGCTACACGTTGCCTCCATTGGTTTTTAGGTAGGTCAGGGTCACGGTTAGGGTTAGGCACAGCTGTCTGAGGCACAGTAGGGCCGGGTTGACCTTGTGACAGTTCTCATGTAAAGAGGAGTGGCTCAGGGCAGACAGTGACATTTGGGTGTAGCAATAAAAACATATGACTCTTTTCCCATCGTTCATACCAAAGAGCTCTCCAAAAGAATCGGATCATATGAGAGAGGAGAGACGGGGAGAAAGAGCAAAGGGCAGCAAAGGGCTGGAGCTGAAACTGAAACCGGGCCACCTCAACAACGACACGTGGTGACGGCTCCACCGGATAAGCCACCATAGCACCCAAGATTACACTTTAACAACTATTAAAATGTTTACAAGTAAATAAATGCAAGACCAGGGGGAAAACGCAACACAAATTAAGCATGCTGTTCAAATTTTGTTCATACATGATGGTCGCTACATGTAAATATCTGTCTTCCCTTATTTGAAATTACAAGTCGGTGCTTCTTATGGGAGAGGAAAATGGGCAGCCAAATTGCTGTTAATGGATATTAAAATGTGATGCAGGACAGCAGCCAGGACCTTTACGGAGAAGTCTCACCATCTAGCTCCTCCACGGAGATGCTGGCCAGCACATCGCTGTCGCTGTCCGACAGCGAGCGGCTCAGGTAGTTCCCCTTGTACAGCAGGCCTGCTGTCACATGGTGGAACGGCATCTTCTCCCTAGAGAGAAAACAGAGCGAAGGGAAACTTTTAGTCAACAGTGAAAAAGGGAGGACAGCATTGAGAAATAGAGGAAATTTATCTCCTGGGCTTTTGGCAGGTTAGTTCGAACACAAATGCCAATTAAATTCCTCCCATTACTCTTAATCTATCAATACAGCATTCATCAACAGAGGAAAACCTCCATGTGAGTGACGTCATTGCAACAATTAAAGTTTCTTGCATATGTGACTGTGCATGAAAATTGTAATGGGCATGCAAATCAGCTACCTTGCAAAAGAGATGGGGAATTTAAGTGTATTGGGGCATAAATTCCCTCTTCATCTAAACTTACACCATATCACCAAGTCAAATAAAAGTGAGAAGTGAAACTTTATCCAGCTTCAGGAGCCCTGTCTGCACCAGCTGTGGTATTAGTTTAAAAACGTAATGTTAAAACCAATGTGTGCCCTGTGTGCACAGTATAAATGAAGCAGAACTCATTCATCAAAGAGAAAAATCACACAGTGAGGGACACCAGTACAACTAGGGGTATGTGTGCACGTGCATGCATGTGTACATGCACATGTGCACATATGAATGAATAAGACCATCAATTATGTAATAAATGGAAGCCAGAGAGTATAGGGGGAAAATAGAGCACATAGAGCAGTGAGACTAGGAGTACCTCCCTCTCTCTAATTGGATTTTATCTTGATGGACTCTTTGAGTAAAAACCAAATGAGGAGTTAAAAAAAAAAGTGGTTTGGAAATGTTCTACCAAAGGCTGTTTTAAACACTGCACTACATGAAAGTTTCTTGACACACAAACAGAAACATTTAACATAAGCACTAACCATGAGTTAAGAGTGAATTAAGAGAGGAAATGGCATGAAGTCAAATGAGAAGACAGAGGTAAACGGAGGTGAGTTCAAAGGACACTGTATATATATCCTCCCTCAACATGTACAAATTTGAGGCAGAAATCGGGTTTGCCAGTGTTGGCTGGCAGAAAATAGTTCCCCTATAGGAAACTCTTTGCCCCCAAGGGCTGGGTATTACAGTATCCATGCCACTGGTTTTGTAAAGAGCTGTTCTTTTTGAATTTTTCATGTGACAGTTTGACCTCCACAAAATAAAACCCATAGAATTTCATGGCATTTATTATTTGGGTTTCTGAGAGACTGTGAGGATCATGGCAGACTGGAAACTTCACCTCATCGCACAGACACAGTGTATGGATCATTCATTCATTCATTCATTCATTCAAGCTACCTCCCCAGGCTCTAATGCATATGCAGCTGTCATTGCATATTTAACCACCTCTACAAAAACATCATGTTAACATGCTTTGCAAAAACAGGTTTAGAATTCATTTTAGGGGTTTTAGTGTTTTGAATTTTGAAACACTGAGTGCTGAAATTTCCAAGTCTTCAAAAGTTTAGGCATACCTGAGACTCAAAGTTCACAGGTTGGTGCTGCCAGGCATTCATTACTGCACAAACTGAAAACCGTTTTCTACATCCCTCTTGTTTGTCATTTTAATAACCACATACATCAAGACGTCTGCAACTATGCCTAAAGCTTTCTTTACAAGCTGCTTTCCTCACACATAATGCCAGGATTTTTCATTTCCCAATTCATCAATTATTTAGCCATCTTTCAGCTGTCATTTTGAATATTACAATCATCGCTCTTATCTGCTCCTGTAATATCACTGTTACGAGCTAGCCTATACTCTGTCAGCTGTGTGATGTAACTGTGATTCAACAAATTAAACCTTAATGTGTAGAAAATGTTAATACTTTTGCAAATGCTTTGTTTTGGAGAGGAAAAGCTATGACTGACAGGTAAAAACTGATTGCAGTAATTATCATCCTTTTACCCACGATGGATTAAGACATCAGGTGGACTGGTGTGTGCATGTGAGTGTGTGTAAGTGTATGAGCGCGTAGGCGGGGTTGTAGCTTGCATTTGCAGTTGCCTGGCACTTCTCACACCTTTGGTTCTGTGTTCTTGAGTAATGTGACTATCTATCTAAAATTTATATAGCGCACTTCATAGCCAAAGGCAACACAGCAAAACAACAAAAGCAAGAAAGGAAATGCATTTTATTTCTAAAAATAATAATAATAATGATAAAAGCAATGGTAAACAGGTAGGTCTTTAGCTTGGACTTGGAAGCAGTCATTGCTTTAAGTTGCAGCTCTTCTGGCAGTTTGGTCCACATTTGAGCAGCGTGGAAGCTAAAAGCAGCTTCAGCATGTTTAGTTTTGACTCGCTGGCAATCCAGAGGCAACCTGAGAGGCCTGCACAGTCTGTACTGGGTCAGAAGAGCTGATAGGTGTCTTCGACCTAAACCCTTATGTGATTTATGGACAAGCAATAGTATTTTGATGTTGATTCTGTGAGAAACTGCTTGCCAGAGTAGTGATCTAAGAACTGGAGTAATATGCTGAGCTTTTTCAGTTGTTGCTGTTAAAAGCCTTCCAGCAGCATTCTGGATCAGCTGAAGCCCGTCTGATCGCTGCCTCAGACAGATCTGTGAGCAGTCCTGCAGGAGTCCAGCATCTTCTGTACATGTTTCTCAGGATCATGTTTTCACATCAAATCTCTGACCCTTGTGATATTTTTAAGGCCGTAAAAAAATTTGTTTCGAGAATTAATATGACTACTGAGATTTAGGTCTGCATTTAAGATAACAGGTTTCTAGCTTGATTTTTACTCTTCAAGGACAGATTGTAAGGTGGCCTTGCTCAGACTGCCAGCCCAAATCCATTTATGGGCATGGCCAGATTGTATCCAGACTGACTGTAGAATGTCTGGACAGCCAAAAGCACATGATTTTTTTGCAAACTGGATCCCAACCACATTTAAAGGTGGTTTGAAATGCGATTCCAACTGGATTTCTACAGATGTGTCCTAGTCCAGATGCTCTTGACACTCAGATTTCAAACTGTCTTTTGAGTTACTTGCAAAGTGACACAATGATAAAATAAAATCCAGAGTGACAGAAGTGCATCAGAGCAGCTGAGCAAAATCAGTGTTGCGACTAGCAGAGCGTTATGCAGGACTACACCGACAACAAGAGTCCACTGACGGACGCTTAAAGAAACTGTCTGCCGGCAGATTCTCTACATTTCTCCTGCTTGGAAAGCTGCATCACCAGCGTAAGTAGTTACTGACATCTACGTTGTTACCATAGCAACTTGTGCAGATAGGTTGGTGATGTCTGGAGACACAAATCCAATCTTACAAATAACAGTGTGGATTAATTTGTTTAATGCATTGTCCCACTGAGTGCATTTATCTGTACTTCATTTGGTGACACAGACAGACAGACAGACAGACAGACAGACAGACAGACAGACAGACAGACAGATAGATAGATAGATAGATAGATAGATAGATAGATAGATAGATACATAGATGTCACAAACAAAGAAAAGCAGAGTTAACTCAATGAGCATATGCGTATGAACCTGGAGACAACAGCACTAATCCACATGACCACAAGACATCAGTCAGTAGAATTACTCTGCCAATACTGAGCTGAGCCACTACTGAACAAGTTTTGGAAAAAAACAACAACCAGCTGATACACACAGGGTATGTAAAGAAAATGAAACACGATATGAAATGTTACGTTGGAAAAACTGTTTGCAATTTCAGCTGCAATCTGAAATTTAATTCATGGCTCTCAGATGGTGTGTTTTTCTTTGCACTGTCTGAACACAAACCAGCTAGATTTACAGAATCATCCCACTTGTTTTCAGAAAATAGTACTACAAGAGAAATATTTGCACATCCAAACAATGTGGAGGCAGGTCTGTCGGGAGGAAAGTGATATCGGGAGGAAAGTGATATCTAATCAGATTATGGAGGATCCTGCACACGGCTCTAATCTAGCATCACCATTTATTCATCATGATGATGCTTCAGTCTCTCTAGACCTTCCTCAGATTATTCGGACCAATTGGGATGTTGAATTATCTGACAGAAGTCTAGAGGGGACTGAGGGACAGGCTGATGTAACCTGCATAGAGACGGGTTTATGATATTGTAATTCCTTGGTAATTACAATGAATAAATGTTGTTGCTATGCAAGAACAGTGTGCAGGCTCCTCGTTTATCAGGTTTCCAATAAAAAAGAAAACAAGACAGCTGACAAGACCTCTTTTACAAGTATGCTGTAAAAGAGCCTTGCAGGTAACACCAATAGGCTGCACCAGGTGCAACCACACCACAAGGAGAAATTCCAGGTTCAGGTAAGATGTTAAAACCTTGCATTTCAGTCTTAGTATGTTTGCTCAGTATGTTTCCAGTGGTCTTAAGAAAGCAGCTGTTTCTCTGTGCACTTCTGTTTGAGTGAGATGTATACTTGTGCGGATTAAATGCAAAAGTCTTATATAAAATTTAACTTTGATAAACCTGTATTCACTATTTTCACAGTTTGCACTTTTGTTTCCCTAAGATATAACAAAGGATTTTTTTCAGTCACATAAAACCCTGTATCATGCAACAAAATGAGCCTGAATTTAAATGTAAAGTTACAGCCTTAAAAAGCATCACTCAGTGACTGCACATAATCAAATCATGCAGATACTCTCAGGACTGTATTCAATGCCTTAATCTTATTTCAGTACCAAGTCATAATGAAGTCGATCCCAAACCAAGATGCAACATAAAGCCAACCAAACCCAATCCAAAGACCGACACCAAAACAGGCAACAAACAGTGCACAGTCTTTCCAAATGTAATACTAATGACTGGGGAATTTCTTAAGGATTAGCAGTTTCATCTGTACAAAGTTGGAGGCTTGTGCTACAATTGAGCAACTGCCATTGTGAACTTACATTTGGCAGACGCTTTTATCCAAAGCAAATATGAGATTTTTATACGCCACAAGCGAAGATCTATTCAGGAGAGAACAATAACATCAAGTGCCATAAAGCTCTGGTTCTGGTCCCAAGGACATAGGTACTACAAGACAGTGCTACAAGAGAGTGAAAGGAGGTAATGTATACAGTGCATAAGGTTGAATAGAGGAAGACAGAAAGCATGGAGGCAGATTGTTTATTTATTTATTTATTTATTTATTTTATTATTATTATTATTATATGGGGATTACACAATTCATTAGGTGAGGTGTTCCCTAAACAGTTGGGTTTTTAGCCTTCTCTTAAAGATTGAGAGGGACTCTGCAGATCAAATGGAGTTTGGTAGCTTGTTCCACCACTGAGGAACCACAGGAGAGAACAGTCTAGTTAGTGATATAGGGCCTTGTTGTGCTGGCAGCATCAGGCACCACTCCATGATGAAATGAGGTGGGCGGGAGGGAGTGTAAACCTGAAAGAGGGAGTCCAGGTAGGTGGGGGAAGTTTTGGTTGCTGCTTGGTAGGCGAGTGTCAAGGACTTGAATTTAATGCGAACAGCAACTGGCAGCCAGTGGAGGGATATGAACAGTGGAGTGACGTGCAGTTTTAGGCTGAAGTGTGAAATCACAAGCATCTGTACAAGGAGTTGTGCTGCATGTTCAAACCGCTGTTCACTGATTTTCCTGATGTTGTGCAGGGCAAATCGGTATGAGCAAGCCACAGAGGTCACATGTTCCTCAAAGGTCAGTTGGTCACCAATCATGACACCCAAGTTTCTGGCAGATTTTGTGCGGATGACCTGTGTAGAATCCAGTTGGACAGTGATCTGTTGTTGTACAGAGGGACCGGCTGGGAAGACGAGGAGCTCAGTCTTTGACAGGTTGAGCTGAAGGTGGCGTTCATTTAGCCATGCTGAGATATCAATGAGGGATGCCAATATCTGAGCCGAGACTGTGGGGTCGTCTGGCTGGAATGACCTGAGGAGCTGGCTATCATCAGCATAAGAGTGGTAAGAGAAGCCATGTGAGCGGATAACTGCACCAAGGGAGGAGGTGTATATTGAAAAGAGAAGGGGACCAAGCACTGACCCTTGAGGTACCCCTGTGGACAAGCAGTAGGATTTGGACACTTCCCTTCTCCATGACACTCTGAAGGCGGCTGATAGGTCAAACATAAGTAAGACAGAGAACTGACTGGCAGCTCTAGCTGATCGCAGTGTTTCCATTTCAAACAGGAGTGCAGTCTCGGCAGAGCGTCTCCCTTTGAGGTCAGACATGTTTGGTTCATGTAGGTTATTCGCAACAAGAAATTCAGAGGCTTGGTTTAAGACTGTGTGACAGACTGAATAAACATTTCCCCACACCATATGGAGAACCAGAGCCTCATCAAGATACATACAATTCAAAATTCAAAGACCCAGTGGACACCAACAATGCCCTAATTCACAAACCAAGACCTGACAGGTAAGTCTGGCATTCCACAGGTAACAAGATTACCTGACCAGACTGGTCAAAGACTCACACCACCAAAACAAGGTGTTTACATCCTACACACACTTACACCCTCGCACTGAAGGACACCCTGTCTGTTTAAACTTGAGAACAATGCAGGAGCATTCCCTCTGCAGAAATGGAGAACCACAGTTGTTCTCCACTAACATTGAACTGTGCGCTCCTCACTGAACTATACAACACAATATATTACCAACATGCTCAGCAAACAGAGTTAGTGAAATTGGAGGAGCCAAAATTGTCTCAAATAAATTATACTGGAGATGTAGATGTCGACAATGTTAAGGTTTTAATGTGCTATATTTGGTGTCATTGTGCTACCTAGATTAAGGTGAAGCTTAATTTAAACAAATTCCTAAAATTCCTCTGACATATCAAATGCTATTGGAATTTTAGAAAGAAGAATGTTTTACTGCTGTCAGTAAAGACCCACTTGGGCAGGACTGATTGGCCAGGAAATTGAGACGAGGGATGTCCCTCCTAAGTTCCCCGATAATGGGTAAACATCTGATTGACTAAATATTCCCCGCCTGAGAAGGGACTCAAGGGGTTAAAAATTACTGTGCACCTGACAGTTAGGCAGAGTCCATTTCCATCAGAGAGCGCGTCATCCCCGAGCTCAAGCTCTGACATCACTTCGCCAACCATGACTCCCTCCCAGGGCTCCGCTGCAACCAACCCAACCTTCTGCCATCACCTCCACGCAACTCCAAACTGCAGCAGAAACTTCCCCAGGCCCAAGCAAGTATTCCAGCCCTCTACTTGCTTGGTCCCTGGTACCAGCATCTCTAACTAATTTCCAAATTAACTTGTAGAAAGGTGTAGTGTCGATACTCCAGGTACACGGCGGTTAACTGTTCACTAGTGTCACATTATATTACCAGTTGGTGTTGGCTCACTATTCATTCACTTCTACGTGCACCACCCTCGTTTTCTGTTTTTTATTGTTGTTGTCTGTCATGTTTATGTGTCGTAGTTTAGTTATGTGTTTTTAGTAGTTGTAGTAATAAAGTGTGTTCAAATTCATGTCTGTTTGAGTGTTTTATGAGTGGAAATCTCGATCCCTATTCAGAAAAGATCTGCCTGCCTTTCAATTGATCACAGGGTGTATTTGTATGATTAGGCTATCATAAATAAGGTAATATTCCCGGCGTAGGCTGCTCTCTTGCCCGATCACCAAGAGACAAAGTTTTGATTGGTTAGTATCACACCTAGCTTTAGGTAAAATTGCCTTGGTAGACTAATCGTGGTGACTAAAAATACATTTTAATAATTTTCATATTGCTTATGACAGCCTATCCAAGTGAGTATCCTACAGTAGAGTCAGCTGAAAGCACAGCAGGTTTGGCTGTGTTCTCTGGATGAATCCAGGTTTCGGTGCTTGGACAGTTCAGTAAGCCAAAGAAAAAGCCGAGGAAGTAGCAAAGGCTTTCCGGAGAGACGAGGTTCTCAGGCTTGCACAGTCTTTTGTAATTGATGTGTTTTTTGCGGTTGCCCGGAATGACAGGGATGTAAGGTTAGCACGTAGTGAGCGCAAACCCAGACCAAGAGAGTAAATAAGAGTAGTTTATCTGTGTCCTTGCTCAGCGGACTCGCCCAAGTAGACTCACAGGTCTTTCCAAAAGAAGGGCTGATGCTTCCACTGATGCTGCAGCACAGCTGTGTTTAAAAAATAGAAAATGCCACAGCAGTTCCTAGACATAGCTCATTACTAGGGCTGAAGCCATCACTTTCAGATTTCCACAACAAAGGAACAGATAGTGGGCATGGCCCACATCAGCTGACCCACCTATCAAAACTCAGAGAGTGAAACCAGAAAGTGCTCAGACACAACAAAGCCAAGCTACAGCCTAAATCCTAATCTAACCCAGAAACAAAGATTCAAGAACACTGACCAATTGCTGCCTCCAGTGTTGTAGATCTAAGCTTGTTCTAGATCTGCCTTGTTAAAGCGGCCTTGTTTAAACCATTAATGTCCCTTTGAAAACCTTTTTTGGGGCCGGAGTGAGAAGATATAAGTGTCTCAGTCAAAGTCAAGTTGACTTTGAGTAAAGTTTGAGAGGAAAGAGGTGATGCATATTGTGTTGAACCTTCTCCTGAGCCAGTGCCTCTGAATCAGTGACACAAATCACCTGTGCTGCAACGCTGAATATATACGTAGTATTTGTTCTTTTTAAATAACAATGGGAGAGAGATTTTTTTGTTATTTTCTCCAAATCTCTCTCCATGGGCAATCGTCTTTCTTGAGACGAACAAAAACTTGACATTATTGGCAGACACACTCAAAGACACTGATGTGGCATGTAAAAAGAGTTGAATTAAGACCAGAGAGTGAGCATAGAACATTAACAGGACATGATTTTAGGAGAAATTAATGCAGTATCTCACTGGGCCATAATATTTATTAATGCGGAAACTCAACTGTGAGATTATGGGCTGAAACAGTGGAACAACTGATCTTCAGCCCCGAGGAGCCAGATGTAGTAAAGAGCTGTTTGCAGCATACGCCGACATTATGCTTGATTAAAGTGATCAAGGTCTCAAATGAGCAAATTAATTTGCCCTTCAGGAGCACGGCAACATAATCACTTAAATCAGGAAGCGTCCATGCTTCAGATTCCTCACCACAGCTTCGTCTAAATCCAAGGTTTGTCACACTCTGTTTCTTCTTCTGTTTTTCTCCTCTAATCACTGTGATTTCACTGCATGTTCTGCTGATCCGTTAAACACAGACACAGCACAGAGACGGGGATCCTTCTGGGATTTAACACCCAGATTTACAGGCTGATAAAAATGAGCTGTAGAAATCACTCAGATATAATTGCTGGATGGGGTGCTGGGATTTCACTCAGTGAGATTTCTGCTTTTTTTCCCCCACCATGTCTAAACAGACTGTAAAGCGAAACACTGTAAAGAATTTCACTGTAAAATAACAGCAAAATACTGGCAGCAGAGGCACCAGCATTTTCATGTTATTTTTACAGTGTTTCGACTGTAATTTACTTCAGCTACGGTGTTTTTACTGTAATTTAGTTCAACTGCATCTTATTGTATATTGGATTACAGTATACAGCGGTAGGGTAACTAGGCTGTGCTGTAATTTCATGGTATTCTACTGGCATTTGCGCAGCTACCTTTTTAAAACTAATGATATTTGGAACATTTGTAAGAAAAAAAAATGACAAGGAACTGCATGATAATTGCCATATGTGAAAGAAACCGTCTCCAGTAAATGTATGTATTATAAGCTTTAGTGGACCCAAACAAAACCTCTGTGAACAAACACTGACTTACAATAATATCAAGAAGCGTGTATCTGCACCACAGTATAGCCTGGGGACAAATCCTCAGCACATGTAAATGTTATCACTATGTACCCATCACAGTCAGAGATATATATCTGGTAGAGACTGTCTTTGATGAAATGTTTGTTTGCAACAGATTTTAGTGAGCACGAGCGGAGCCTCTGTAAACAAACACTGAACTGTGTTTCAACAGGAGTATGGAGGCCAAAATGGAGACAAATCTTCTTAGCTCAGCAGTTGCACCTGGGCGGACACCCTTTAGAGAAGTGGCACATGTACACGACGCTAAAAGCAGATAACAATCTGTCCTGCTTGTGTATGGCATAGTAATTCAAATTTTACATGACATTTTAGGCCATTAGCTGATGCTCTTATCCAAAGTGACTTTGAGCGAGGGAGCGAGTCAGGATTCAGCGTCTGGCTCAGGGGCACATTGAGGGGACACATGACTACTGATGGATACTGGCTGCCGTGGGGATCATTTTGCTTACTGGGTGGTCACCTGCTGCCTGCTGTTTTATGTTTGTAGATTAGGCCTAACTGTGCCTCCACACTGTGAACAAAGCAATCAACAAATCACCAAATATCCATTCAGGATAATCAGCAAGCTCGTCAGCTGAGAAAAGTCTGCCACAGCTTCAGTGTTCATGGTCATCACCCATCATTTACGATTTTCTTTATGGTCAATACTTCATTCTGGCAAGCGAAAAGGAGGAGACAGACATTCAAAGTGCGCTTCATATTAAGAGAAGAGATTTTCAACACTTGGTTTGCAAATAAAGAAAAACTTCTGCACACAGTCTAGTGAACTTTACTGCTACTAGAGTGTCTTATTAAGAGCATTATCTGATGACCGATAAGGCGTCAGCACATCCCTCATTATGTTATCTGATAAACTGGAGGTCGCCGTCAACTATTGAGACATTCCTAATAAAGAGGCACTAACAGCAAAGTTCAGAGGACAGTGTGTGGGAGCTTTTTCTCCGTGTTTGGAAGACTGCAAGAATGTCAAAAACGACGTTCGTAGAGTGGTTGCGTACATTTTCAGAGCATCAGATGTTTTTGTTCATGGCTAGCTTTGTTAAATGCATGATTTACCTTTGCAAAACTAACCCTAACCCTAACCCTAACTCATTCTGGATTGTTCTGGATGCTATTAGGCCAATTCAATACCAAATTAAAGACCTTTTAGGAGGACATAATCTTGCCTTCTTGAAGTACCAAGCCATGAACATCAGTGACTAATTTAGTGTAAAGTGGCTGAGTAATTGGTTACTTTACAATAAGAGTACAACAATTAATGTTAATTAACATTAGTTAATGCCATATGGTTAATTAACTTAGTTAATGATTATTATTGCATTTACTAATGTTAATAATATCTACAATATGCCTTAAATAACATATAAATGAATACCTTAGCATGAACAGCATTAGTACATGATTCTTAGACACATTAGTTAACGGTTAGTTAACTGTTACTTAATGTTTATTACCTGTTACTTATTGATTATTATGGCATTAACTAATGTTAATTGTTGTACTCTTATTGTAAAGTGTTACCGAGTAATTTGGAGTTGCCCTCCTTCAGTGTAGCCAGACAGTAGACAGACTATTACGGCATCATTATACAACGTGTAAGTCTGCTCAGTGCTGTTAGACTGGGTTATGGCAGAACTGAACCCAATTACAGTAGAGAAATAAATAAAACCACCACCACTAAGCTTGTGTGGGTGCAAGTGTGTGTGTGAGTGTGTGTATACATAATCAAACATCTTGTAATGACGCTTCAAGGATAAGACAATGATGATTAATCAAAACATTTTACCCCCTGAGAGAGAAAGCAAAAAGAAATGCAATTATGATGTTGCCACTAAAAGTGTGTGTGCGTCCTGTGCGGGAGGTGAGGACGTGATGAATCCAACTCATTTCTCCCTGCAAAAAGCCATCCTGTCCTGCAGCAGCACATGAACAGCCAGCATCCTCCCTTAACACACAACAATCTGCAGTTGAGAGAAAGGTAATGGGATACGTTTAGCTGTGAAAGATCCACCTGCTAACCCGCTAAAAGACACAATCAGCATCCCAGTAACAGACATGACTAATCAAAATGCAGATGCTTCACTGCACTCAAAGCAAAAAGAAAAAAGGGCTCGTCATGTAGCAAGAGGGGGTTTGCACTTAAAAGGGTGACTGAAGCACAAAACGTGCTCCAAAGTTTTAATGCAGAAGAGCATAAAAAAAAAATGTGACACTTTCTCTTAAGAGAATAATTGACAGCATGAATATTAAAGGCAAGTTATGCAGTTTCAGTGGAGAAGGTACCACACTTTGTTATAATGTGGTGGAAAGTGATGAATGCCGCTCAAATCTCAGTGGAAAATAACTTGGAAATGCCTCAGGAGTTGAGGACAACTCTTTCACTCCATCATAACCCAAAATATAAAAGCATTTCACTCGATTGTTTGTTAGTTTGTGTAAATTTGACATCAACACTGCAAAAACGCAAAATCTTACCAAGATTATTTGTCTTATTTCAATTCAAAAATGTCTTATTTCTCGTCAAAATATCTCATTACACTTAAAATAAGACATGATCACCTCAGAAGTAACTTGTTTTTAGACAATTGTCTCTTGTTTCAAGTGAAAATTTGCTTGTTTCATTGGCAAAAATTTGTTTCTTGTTTCTAGCTAATTTTCACTTATTTCAAGTGAATTTTCACTTTTTCCACTGGCAAATTTTGCCAATGAAACAAGCAAATTTTCACTTGAAACAAGTGAAAATTGTCTAAAAATAATTTACTTATGAGGTTTTGCGTTTTTGCAGTGAAAAGATTAGATTCAAGATAGGCATTTCAAAGTATTCAGTTTATTGTGTGTGTGTCAACCTGAGGGGTTTGTGGGGAAGTGGTGTGCCCTCCCATTTGAAACCACATAGTTTACCTTTAAAATCCCTCGTCATTACTCTGTATCCTTCAGGGGATATGATGTTGTCTTAGTAGTACAGAACAATCAACATCAGATGTTTTGTGTCCAAAGTGAATTTAAATTGATTTGGAATGAATCTCTTCCTGAGTGGCCCGACGGCACACAGACGATGACAGCGCCTTGACCTGCTCCTCTTTAAAACGTGAAAACCTGCAGCTTGATTCCGTGAGCCATCTCTGTCTTTGACCCGCTTTATTGCCACAAGGTGTGACTAATCAGCCATCAGCCACACACACACACACACCAAACCAGCCCTGGAGCCCGAGTGACGAGTCCGGGTGCAACTTGTCGAGAAGAGCACAGCTTTATTCACAGCCTTGTGCATGACGAGAAGGCCAGATGGCAGTTTCTCACATCAGACCCTGCAGCACAAGAGCCAGCAGCGACGGGGTGAACGTGGAGTTGAGCCGCAAGCCCAACGCTGAGCTCACCTCCGACTGCATAAACAACTGTGCACCGAGGACCATCACCCACATGGTGACACGTTTGTGATCGGTGCGTTTAATCACAGACGCAGACAGGAGAGCCTCACTGGAGACACAGCAGTCACAGCTCATAGAAAAGTAAGTAAGTTGCTTGAATTACCAGCAGGACTAAATTACCCTTTTGGGGTGTAAATAAAATGTCATTTCCATTACCATGATGAATAATGAAGGCAGGCTGTGGCACGCTGCAGTGCCAAATGAAAGGACAGGGTTTTTTTTTTTTGTTTTTTTTTTTTTTTTGTAAAGCTCTGTGGAAAACATGAAGGCAACTGAGCATCAAAAATGATCAGACTGGCACGTTAGCCCTGTCAAAACAACCAAAAAAAGACAGGGTGATTTCTGAGAGTGTGGAAACTCTAAATGGAGTGAGAAGTGATGCACTCTGGTCAACACTTCTCACTAATTTTATTTCCACTCTCAGTGATGAGCCCATGTGGCAGGAGAGCTGGGTGTTCTGCGTGACGTCTCGATCCACACATGCAGTATGGATCTGTGAAAAGACAGGAACCCTTTGGCGACGCTGCAGCCAAGAGTCCGAGAAGATACCAAACATCACAGCCGTGTAGTAAAAACAACAAAAAAAAAAGAAAAGAAGAAGAAGAAGAAGAAGAGTGTGGTTCCCTCTGACAGATCACTTTTCAAATGAGAAATTCCACACTGCATTCGATCACCTTTGTGTAATTCATTCTTTAGGTTGCTGATGACACACCAAGGAAGTTATGCAACACAGACAGAAACAAATGGATCAGTGTGTCACCGCCTGTCTGTCTCTGTAAGATATGACACCAAAATGACAAACAGCACGATGGACCCAGGAGATGAATATTGTCTCAGTGTCTCAGCGCAGTCAGACGTTCACTTACCCTCCATAGTTGTGGACTGTCCGTTCTCTAAGGTCACACCCTGAAAAACTGAGACGGGGCAAGGTGCTTCAACACCAGCCAACGGATCACATAATCATCGCAAAACAAAGGGAGTCAAACGCTCTTGAGGCTGGGGGGGGGAAGCGGACGGCGTCCCGAGGCAGGAGCCAAGTGTGAGAGCCAGCTCACTGCACACGTTCCAGGCTGCTTCCTGCAACAAGAGACCCCCTCTCTCTCTCTCTCTCTCTCTCTCTCCTGTTTTTTCTTACCCATACTGGTGATCGTATTCATCTGGATACTGCAGCACAACAGGCTCCCTCTCTGGACTCTCCAGCAGATCCACCATCCTGTCCCTCATGTAGGGGTTGCCTGGTAAGTCTCCGTTTACCTCGGACCACGTCCTTTCCTCTGTCATGTCGGCGGGCTCCCCTGTCTGAGGATCGGGCTCTGTGACCTCCTCCTCCATTGACTGACCGGCGTGGCGGACTCCTAGATGCAGCGATGCGTCCAGCAGCAGCAGCAGCAGCAGCAGCAGCAGCGGCAGCACACCGACTGTGCCCAGACCACTGAGCCCGAAAGCCTCCACAATCTGAGTTTCTCCCAGAGCAGCAGCATCGGTTCCCGCAAAATCGTTGTTAATATTTGAGCAGTGAGAGCAGCAGGTATGGCTCCTCTCACGCTCCACTCCCTGACTCCCTGTTCACTCCCTCCCTCCCTCCCTCTCTCCCTCTCTCGCCTTCTCTCTCTCTCTGTCCCTCTCTCTCTCTCCCTCCTGACTCCCTCTCTCTCCCTTGTTCTCTCGCTCACTCAGTCCCCAGTGCAAACATTCCTCCACATGGAGAGACGGAGTGGAAGGCTCATTACTGAGTCCCAATGACAGACACAGCCTGCCTGCCTGCCTGCGGCTGCAAGCACATAACACACAGGGTGGGAGAGAGAGAGAGAGAGGGAGAGAGGGAGAGAGTGAGAGAGGGAGAGAGAGGGGGGGGGACATAAAGCAACAAGAGATCTGAGAAGTCAAATACACCTGGAGGTCAGCTGCCTCTCTGATCATCTGAAACAGTATGTTGCTTGTTGTCAGGTTAAGTGAACAGGGCAACAAAAATATGATGAACACTCTTGAATTGATATTCCTCTATTCAAAAAAGAAAAGTATTTTCTTGTGGAAACTGGCTCATCCACCTAAAGCCTCTGCCTAGTTTAATGATTTAATAAATATTCCATAAGAGGATCAACCATAAACTTCTATGCAGCCGGCAAATCTGCCAGCAAATCTTCTTCTTTCTTTGAGCCGCTTGGATGCACCGATGTACAGTTTATGGACAGAACATATGTACATGCATACGTATGGGTGCACATATGTATAGGCCTACAATTATGTGATACATAGTAATATGTATGCATGTGTGTGCGTGTGTGTGCTTGTATGCATGAACTTAACACACAAGGGGGATTGGTTTCTGAAATATTGATCAATAAGGCTCATGCATGCTTTGGCAATGCTGTTTTTGTAGGATTGGGAGAGAGAGAGAAAGAGAGAGAGAGAGAGAGAGAGAGAGAGAGAGAGAGAGAGAGAGAGAGAGAGAGAGAGAGAGAGAGAGAGAGGAACTGACGGTGAGAAAGGACAGACTTGCAAAAAACAAACCCAAAAAAAAAACAAAAAAAACAAAAAAAAAAACAGAGAGCAAGACAGAGTGTGTGTGTGGGAGAGAAAATACACACACACACACACACACACACACACACATACTCAGCACACCGCGGAGGACTGCGCTCACAGTGCGCTCTGCAGGTCAACACGGAGCCGCTGCACAGAGCAACAGCGGATCAGAGCGGCGCGTCGCGCATCGAGGCGTGCGCCACCTTGTGGAACCGGAGCGCGCGCTGGATGCCGCGCGGAGCACGCGCCCGGCATCCCGGCGGGGGGTCCAGTGTGTGAGGCTGTGAAGCTCTGCGGAGCCCCACACACCTCCAGTACATCAAACCGACACACACACACACACACACACACACACACACACACACACACACACACACTTCCTGCGCACTGCTCGTCATCAGAGGAAAGAAATTAGAGTCATCAGTCACTCATCTCTGTCATCAGTGGCCTCAGTGTCGGCAGGCTCATTAAAACGGGCTGACATTTAGAGTGGCCTGGTGAGAATCCATTACAATGGAAAAACAGTAAAGATCATTTAATGCTCGGAGATTTTTCCGCTGGAGGGAAGTCACACCGCACTGAAAACGCTCAAACGGGGAACAGGATATGTTACACACGGATGCGTTAGTCCTCTACTCATTTCAAGTTACAATTAAAAAGAAAAGAAAAGAAAAGAAATGAAAACCCGGATCAGTCGGTCAGGTTAGCCTGATGAGGTCTACAGTGAAAGGAAACAGGAGGAACTGTAATGTGGCTGATTTATTTCCCCAGCGCACACGCCGTCTCTCTCCCAGCGGCATCCCCTCGGCGCTGATGGAGAGAAAACCTTCCAAACGTAGCAGGTGTGAGCAGCCGCTATGCGCCGGGAGGAAACACTTCTATCGCCTAAACCTCATCACGGAATGAGTATCCGGGGCTAACCAACCCGAACAACAGGTGTGGGCCTCCGTCAAACACTTGTGTGATTTAATGCAGGTGGAGCAAACATCAATAGGCTGTAATAAGCGCTATTCATTTTCAGAGGAAGGTAATTTATAGTGCCGTTACCCCGACTTACCTTCGAGGGTGTTAGTCTTTGAAAGTGATCAGTCAAATCCGTAATCGATGCCCGCACTAAAATCCAGTTTAGAGACTTGATGAGGACTCCGCAGTAACAGGCTATAACCAGGTGTTTCCTCTAGTAATAATGGTCTCCTTTTGGATCAGAGTGCATTCTTTTCCCCCATCGCACCGAGACGAAACGTCGCGCTGGCGGCTCCGTGCTTTATTTTGAGATCAAGTCCAGAAAACAGACCACGGCGCATTCAAACGAGTTGCACTTTCCGCCAAACTCTCGAGAATTTTAATTTCTTCTCTCATTCCATGCTGTATCCAGATGTACCCGGAGGATAGATCTTACCTGTAGCCCAAGTCCCTTTGACTTAAAATAACAGATCCATGTACAGGAGACGCACAGGTGCCGAGCGCAGGCAAAGATTGATGAGAGCAGCCCGGTGGCAAAAGGAGACGCTCCAACCCGAATCAATACGCAATCCAGCAGGACGGCAGCGATTGGCTGCACTTACTTCTAATTTGTCTTAATCCCGTCGATTGTCCCATTTTCAAGCGGAGGAGCAATCTGCGCATTCCGGGCATGTTAACTATGAACATATTTCTTCGGTAACCATCATTGCGCCACTTCCTCAGCTCTGGAATTTGGAAAAATCCTAAATCAGCTGCAGTTAAGTCCACCATGTTTTAAAGTAAATACTTTCCGGTGACAACTTTCAAAATAAATCTGATCAGAAGAACTTAAAAGCAAATTTCTTGAATATTACAATATTTCTTGAATATCACTATGACAGCTACAATTGCACCTCTCGCTAGATCACTGCGTGGTTTCCAGTGGGCTTTTATTGCTGCCCCGTCCTTGATATTTTCATTTTGGAATTTAATTTTGAAGGCAAAACCAGCCACCATCCGGTGTCTTCCTGGCTATTTGTTGTTGACTTCACAAAAACTCACAAGAAATTACTCAAATGGCACGACCTGTCTCCGTGTCCGACCCCGTGAGTCCC
This sequence comes from Myripristis murdjan, assembly GCF_902150065.1. Lineage (NCBI taxonomy): Eukaryota > Metazoa > Chordata > Actinopteri > Holocentriformes > Holocentridae > Myripristis > Myripristis murdjan. The sequence goes on along the minus strand of NC_043992.1, from coordinate 39,814,024 downwards.
AGGGACCAGGCGGAGCCGTTTTCTCACCTTTATATGTTTATATGCGGAATACAGTTTGACTACTGTTTTTGACTGACATACATCATGAGATAAATTCATAATTCATCTATAATACAATCAAACTAAAGATAAAGAGTCTGTAAAAAAGACCTACAAATGATTTATTTATTTGTTTGTTTGTTTGTTTATTTGTTTGTTTGTTTGTTTGTTTTGTTTTTGAGGCTTTTATAGGCTATGGGTGGTTGTTGACCTGAGGTCGCTTTACCCTCCTTTGCAGTGGTAGACACGAGGGCTTGATCCCTACAGGGACAAAACTGGCTATAAGAATGAGTGAATGAATGAATGAATGAATGAAGGCAATAAGCGACTATTGTCAAACCAATATTTTCCTCAGGCTAGTTGAGCTGGCCACAGTGAGCCAGTCAATGTTAAGGCAAATTCTAACGAATTTCATCTTAAAATGTGTTATTCCTGTGTCTTATGGCTGTTCAGCCTGTTAGAGGAAACATTCACTGATGTTTACCAGAGCCACAGACAAACGAGAGGAGCTCGACCAGCTGCCAACTCAATAATGGATGAGTGTAAAAAAAAAAAAAAAAAAAAAAAGAAAGAAAAGGAAAGTCAGGAAAGTTTATCTTACAGGGCGATTCTCTTGACATAAGGGCACCTCTGTTTGTTGACTCCAAGAAATATAAAATGAAGACATATTATGATCCAGTAAGAAAGTAGTATGGATTGTAGTTCTTGAGTTAAAAGTGATAAGATAAGATAAGATAAGACAAGATAAGATAAGATAATCAATCAATCATACTTTATTTGGTAAGATAGCTTTATTGTCATTTCTCAGAACAAGTACATAAAAACAAAATTGCGTTTCCCTGAAACAACAATGCAGTGCAAGTGGGCATCCAATAAAAACACTCTAAAAAACATCATAATAACTGGATGGGTTCTCTATATTGGAGTAATATTTATAATATTTAGTCCTAATGTAAATGTAAATACATTTAGACAAGTATTTATCGCACAGTTTTATATATACTTTTATATACAAGTTAGGGATAAGTTAGGGATATTTGGCTTTTGGGTGAAATTTATGGAAAATATAAAAAGTTCACGCTACAGTGATATTATATCATGAAAGTAGGGCATTTAAGTAGAAGCATACACTGGTGATTTCCTCATCTCAAACAATTTCTTGAAACAAAAGCCAACAACAGTGGTGGATATACCACAACAAAAAATGTCAGTGTCAATAACTTGTCATGTGCCCTTGAGCATCAATTACAGCTTGACAGCGACGTCTCATGCTGTTCACAAGTCGACTTATTGTCTGCTGAGGCATGGCATCCCACTCTTCTTGAAGGGCGGCCCTCAGGACATTGAGGTTCTGGGGTACAGAGCTCCGAGCCTCTACACGGCGACTCAGCTGATCCCATAGGTTTTCTATGGGATTCAGGTCTGAGAAAGTGCAGCCCACTCCATTTGAGGTACCCCAGTCTCCAGCAGCCGTTCCCTAATGATACGACCTCGATGAGCTGGAGCATCAAACACCTGATGTGAATTTTGCCGTTAATAGATAGATATATAGATAGATAGATAGATAGATAGATAGATAGATAGATATACATATATAGATATAGATATAGATATAGATATAGATATAGATATATAGATATAGTGTTTTTTCTTTTTATTGTTCTTGGCTTGACCAGGCCTCAGTTCTTAATTTCGTACCTCCTCATGTGCATGCATATGTTGTTGGTATGACAATAAAGTTTCCTTGAATCCCTGAATCCTTGAATCTTGAATCCTAAACTCATGTTATCTAGTCATATTATTCACTATATCTCAGTTTTGGGTTCTGTGGAATATTGTGATTTTTTGTAACATTAGTGAGGTGGAGGTTTCAATACACCCACTGGGTTTTGGTTTTCTGTCTTTTCCTGCACTGTATATTGTTTGCTCTCTTCATTATTTTTATGTATTTTGAACTCTAGAAAAATAAAATGAATTAACTAACTGGATTTAAAAGAGCAAACGAACTCTTGTTCAGGTTGTTACAGTACGTATCATGAATGAAACTGTGCCTGGTTGTACATTGGCTTTAGTCTGCACAACATATAAACTCTTCAACTGAGTTCAAGTTATCACCATTGTTGTCCCAGGAAAAAAGTTCCTGTCCTGTTCAGGTGAGGGATGAACACCTATCTCAAATGAAGGAATTTGGGATTCTCAGGCCTTATTCGTGAGAGAGGGTAAACTGGATTATGGGAGGATTTGCAAATAGAACTAAGACTAAAGGCTCTATTTTAACAGTCTCAGTGCACGGTCTGAAGAGTACGGTGCAAGTGTCCAAATCCACTTAAGCTATTTTAACAGCAGAAAAAAGGGTTGCAAAAAAATAAAAAGACTGTTATTTTCTGGCATAAAAACACAGTGTTACTGTGTTTTTACAAACAATCTATATAATTACATTAAATACTTTACTTTGAACATATATTAATTGTAAGAATAGAGTCATACACCACCACAAATTGATTTTTTTTAATGATAATAAAATGTGAAGTACAGTGAATTACTTGTTGTTGTTGTTGTTGTTGTTTTTTTTCTTAAATAAAAATACTATAAATCTAGGACCATTCATGTGTAAAACATAAAAACACAATACTACGTTGGGTAAGCATTATAACATTGAAAGTACATTATCCTTTAGAACAGTCATGTCATTTTTCCTCAGTCTTGGTCTACTTATGATAGCTGACACTGCTTTGGCCATCTTCAGTGTTCACTCTTTTGGTGTGAAGCATTATAAATCCAGATATGACATCATAGAAAGTGGATGGTGATACACCAAAAAGAATAGACAACAGTCACGGCGCACAAATAATGTAAAACCAACCTTAAACTTAATAACACAACATAAAGACCACAAAGAACACCACTCATGCAAACTAAAGAACTAAATAGGAAACATTAACCAACAATCAGCTGTGCTAAATAAATGTCTGCTGCCCAACAGCATGCTGGGAAACTCCACTGACTGGTGTTCACTCAGGTGTTGGTCACCAACAGAGACAGAATTCATTTCTGCCACATTTTTTCACAGCTAGATTTTTTTTTTTATTTATAGAATGTATAGGTGCAAGACAGTGGGTTTCCTTAACCTACATAGTTTTTATAAGCAGGAATATCTGTTGTTGTTTTTTTCAATCATTTTACTTACATGTACTTAAATGTATTATTAACAGTGTTTTTAATGTATTTGACAGTGATATGTCACCTTAAGAGAGTATTTTTTTTGTAAAATTACAGTAAATGTATATATTTTGCAGCAAAACAATGCTCTATTTTTAGTTTTAGTTTTCTTGTTTAGTTTTAGTCAATCTTTTAGTAAACTGATATATAAAATCTGTCAAAACATAGTCAATGCATTTTATTTTCACAGATTTTGTTAAATCGCATTATACATTTAAATAAACAGTTAGGTTTTGTGAATTTAAGATAATTTTCCTGTGAGCCTCAAATACAGGTAAAAAATTGTCAGTTTTATTGGAAAAAACTGTAAAAAAATAAAAAACAAAATAAAAAATACGACACTCCAGCGTTAAAAATTGAGTGGTCGTTACGTCAGAATAAGCAGAAATACTCGAGTTCCTTGTTCAAAGGCTTTGCTTTGTTGTGATTTTGATGTACTAAGTTTGCCTCACTGAAAGTGGTGTTGTTGGGCCAGTAAAGGGTTGGGCAATATATCGATATTGTGATGTGAAAAGATACTGTGTCACATTTTATATATTGTAATTTTAAGACACATGGCATAACTATTGTCTTTTTCTGTTTTCTGAAAGCAGAAAAAAGTTCACCAAATGTACACACCATTTGAAGACCAAAACGCCTGTGGGTGTACCAATGGACACAAGTGACGTTGCTATTTATACAACATGGGCGCTGGACGAGAAAATGACAACTGCATTGGTTGCCAACTAGAAAAAAGAGATTTGAGTCACACGTAGGGTGTGCAGGGTATGAGATCAGAGATACAGCTGGACAAAATGTGGCTTCTCTGCAGGCTGGACTCACTCTCCATGACAGGTTGCTGCTGTGCATTTAGACAAGCCAGTTGTGGTTGTTTTGGCACGCGGTCAGGATCACCATGGATCAGTCCTCCCGTTGGAGGTACAGTGACACGGGAGCACTGGGAGGAGAGCTGGGGACAGCCCAGGACTTTCCTGAGTCCCTGTTTCTCCTAACTGGCAGGGTCAGGAAGAGCTGGAGGACGCCTCTGTGAAAGCTGCTCCCACTGCGATCCCTGAAAAACACGAGAACTTTGGTTGAATGGATTGTTCTGCTGCTACCAACAGGCATATCTCGCAGTATTATTTAAGACCAAAGAAAGGGTAGAACAGAAACAGGGGAACAAATCTGCTGTTAAACTCAAAGGATTTAGGACAAGGTAAGCCTGACTGTTGGTAGCGAGTGGCGGATTTCTCCACAGAGCTACAAGGCTGATGGCAGAGCATTTTTCTTACAACACCCACTCTCTTTCATTCTTCCTATTCCACTTCGGTTAAACAAATGAATGCCTGCGTCTGACAGAGTACTCTGAGTATAAACTGTGGTAATCTACATTCAGGGTAATGGGCCCACTGGGAATGCTAAAGGACAAAGAGGCTTTGCCAAAAATGCCACCCACCTTTCTCTGTCATAATTACAACATTTATATTTCACATTTTAGTCATTTAGAGGGAACTCTTATCAAATGTGGCTTACAGTGAGTGAGCACGGACGAGCGACTGCTACACATCTGAAGACTGAACTTAAGACTTTTGGTTGGAGTACAGTCTCAACCTGTTGCCTGCCATGTGTATCTATTCCAATTGGTTTTCTGTAATTAATGTGTTTTATGCCCTAGTAAGTACAGTACAGTAAGTAAAGTAAAGTACAAATAGACAAAGAGGAATAATAAACACTCCTGTGGTTGCAATAAAGTGACGCTCTGCAGCATTCTGATATTACAGTTTCATTGTTACAGATGTAAAATGCAATCAGAGCGTGAGAAAAAGCAGCAAAGTCTGATACACCTGTTTATACTGGAGCCAGTTTGCCAGTTATTCACCCATAGATGCTTGCCCATCAGTGAAAAATAATCCATTGCAAATACAGAGAAAACAAATCCAAATGAGATATTTGGTGGATGATTTTGTCCAAAGCACCTTATGCTACCATCAATGCACAGTTTTTTAAGCAAATGTAGCAAATTATATGTCGTGTACAATACTTTTTGCAGTTTAATTGCTGTTTGGTACAGAAATGAAATTCAAAGGATTATCCAGTGGTGAGCAGCCTAAGTGACAGAAGCCATGCTGGTCCATCTTCACATCAGTGCATAATTCATGGTAAAATCAGGGATGTCTCCACTTGCAAAGTACAAGGGTTGTTATGCAGAAAAAAACATTTTTTTCTCACAGGATTACAATAAAATGTACATAAGCTGTAATAAATTAAGGATGTTTAAATTGCCTGTACTGTGGAGAAACGAGTGTGATCATTACTCAGGGAAGCTGGGAAGGCAAATTAGGCTTACTTTTTTTTTTTTTTTTACTGCAGTCTTCACAGTTTTATAAGATTATGTCACATGTATGATTCAAGTTCAATCCATCTACCAGCTCAGCCTCAGAGAGCCAGTCCCCATGAGGTATATGTATATGCACGTGTGTGTGTGTGTGTGTGTGTCAGTGTCTGTATGTGCACTTGATGGAAGTGAGACACTGTATCTCTTTTCCTGCTGTGGCTTCATCAGTCTGTTCACGGGGGTTTGCTCAGGATTTGCTGACATGGAGTTCGAATCCTCCCCAAAAACTGCCTGACAGCTGCTGAGGACTTTGAAGCTTTGGCTGCTTCCTGGGGGCCAAAAATAGGATTTTCTCAAAAACCGAGCAGCTACCATACTTTCACACACACACACACACACACACACACACACACATACACACACAAACAGGCTATAGTACATTAAGTGTATCATCAGTTGCGGGTCGAGTCCACCTGCCTGTTCCAGTCCTGTGTGTTTAGTCTGGACAGCAGGGACCTGGGAAATGCTGTGTTTCAGAGCCACATCCAGTTAATGGCATGACCTTTTAATGAATCAATGAATAGAACATTACTTTGTGTCATAAAGAGCAGAGGTCAAACTAATGGCTTCCCTAATACAGCAACAAATATCCCACTGATGTTTTCATGGGCTCAGTCGACAATAAAAGTGACAATAATGGGCTGTGACTTTACCAAAGAATCACATGACTAGTTAGATATTTCCCTTTTAACTGAGCAATTTAACAATTAAAAATAATTACAGTTTAATCAGGCAATAATTACACACAAATGGTAAGATCTCTTTCAAGTTCATTCATTTATAGAGGGCCTTTCTTTCTTTCTTTTTTTTTTTTATTAACACCAACAGACATTGTTACTATTTACAGATATAAAGACATAATATACAGGGCCTTTCATCATAAGCAGGTCTCAAATGATGTAACAGACAATGAGAACACCTACATCTAATTAGTCAACAATTAAAGGTGCAGTATGCAAAATTGATGAGCCCTTTAGACTCATGGGTTAGGGTTAACAAAAAAAATAAATAATAATAATAATAATAATCGTAAAATTTATCTGTGAGTCAATTATGGAATCATGTAGACTCAACCGTCAAATTACTTGTGTTGGCCATTTGAGTCAAAACATCCTCATTTAATGCCCTTCTCACAGTGCACCCTTACTCACAAAATGTAAAACAGGATGCAGCAAAAAATGCTAACCCAACAGACAAAATCACACAATAAACAGATATAACAGGCTTAGCAAAACAAAATAACCTACCAGCAGGCTTGGGTGATGGGATAGGGCACTAAGTGGACACTAGCATGGACACCATGGAGTCAGATGCCACATCTCAAGCACAAACCAAAGCTTTGGAAGAGCAGAAACTCAGTTTGCGGAGTCATCGTGGAGTCATCCTAATAAAAACATTCTGTGACTGCAAGCAGCATTTGACAGGCCACATACACATCAGTCCAAAGTTCAAACTGTGATGAACATTTGGCCCTAAGGCGTGAGTAACAAATTTGACAAAATTTGAGTAACTTGATTTTGAAGTATTTTGTAATGATGAGTAACACTACAACTAAACCACTACTTCTACCATGAATACTAAAAATAGTGATAATAGCACAGTAATGATTCATTATGAAGGCCAGTGAAACCCAGAGCTGATTTTCAACCTGTTTCTTCAATATAGAGGCAGATATACAGTATGTTTATAGATGTTTTATGAGTGGTTTCACTTATTAAATGATTCAAGGTAAATGTGCAAAAAAGCAAACAGATCATTGCCCTTGGATGGTTTTGAAAAAGGCTTTGGAGTTAAAGATAGACATCACAGAGATGGAGCAATGCTACGAAGTGCACAGACTGCAGATATTTGATATTGAGCCGTGAGGAAAACAGAAAGCCAGGCGGTCTCTTCACAGAGGGCAGGCAGCCACTGAAACAAGACATGGGAGGCTGATGAGCTGGGTGGGGGGAGCAAACTGAGTGGAAAGTGTAAAACTTTTCCTTTTCTCGTGGACCAGGTGACACACAGAGAAACGACTACCAGCGCCAGCGCACACGGGGCAGCTGCTGTGTCGGGATGAGTGTAAACAATACAAATGGATTCATATTTTTCAATTTAGTTTGATTTGGTTCAATTATATTTTATTATATTAACATCTCAGGCATTTATTGATGTACTTTTCCAAAATGACTCACGGTGCATTTAAATTTCCTTTCGAGTCTGCCAACAATAAGCAGTGCAAGGATCAGCCTGTTGATGTCTATAAGAAAACACTCCAGTGTTAGTGGAATGATCATGCATGACAGAGAATAACACAACACAAAATATGATTTGAGGAAAAAAAATGTGTTAAGTTGATTATTATTATCATCATCATCATCATCATCATCATCATCATCATCATCATCATCATCACTGATTTGATGGTATACTGTTGGAAAAGGCAGGAAAGATGGTAGAGAGTCAAAGTGTAGCATTTTAACCCCTTACCATTTCACTCCTTGCTGTAGACCTGTTTTAGTGGGGCGGCAGAGGTCACTATGGGTCATTTTATACAGTGACATCAAGTTTCTAAAACTGGTCTCACTACCATGAAATGGCTACTGTGGGGGCTACCATCATCATACAATAATCTCAGCTTTCCAGTCAAACACAATTTATGCAGCTCCAAGACTGTTTAGGGCCCAGTCTGCACAAACACACCATTTTACAACAGGCCACAAGAACACATGTGGAGGGCAGGCTTTGCGGCCCAAACTGCATGGGATTAGCAGAAGGTGGAAATGTCTCCAAAGGTCAAGGGAAAATGGCCATGCTAGTTCTTCCCCTTACCAAAATGTAGCCGAATTTGGAGCAATATGTAGCCACGTTGCCAACAACCTAGCATGCTTGATTGCCGGGGCGGTCTAGTTTCATATGAGACCAGTAACTTTAAAACCTCTAACTTTAAAAGCACCTCTGACAGACGGCATGTGAGCCAGGCCTGCTGGCCGTCTGGCGGAGCATTAAGGGCTCGGTGAAATATCAGCTTCAAGCCACAGCGGTCAAAATATGATGGTCAGTCTGTTCAGCCACCAGGATGCTCCACCAGACCGATCTTCAACAGACTAAAAATACAAATATATCCAATATGTGTAGCACCTCTTTAAGGATCATGTCTATTTTGATCTTTATAGGGTCACAAGAATATTTCATTGCATCTCTCATCAGGAAAATATGACTTACTCTTGCACTCCTTACTCTAATTGCTTATAATGTCGGTGATCTAGGAATTTAACCTTATTCTTTTATTATATTCGCTAGAAATATGTTGGGGGGAAAGGAAAAAAAAATAATGTCAGACAAATAAATAACAATAATGTAAATGTACTTTGAGAAGAGTGATCATAAGCAGGACAGAGAATGTATACACAGTGTACGAATCAATGGACCTTGTAAAGAAACGTTTCTGTGAACCATGTTGACGTCACAGTGAATCCTGTGGGGCGGGGAGGTTGTTTTCCACGTGAGTTTTTATACGTGCAGCTGCTCAACATGTACTGATTTCCTCTGCCAGTGTACCACAATCATCAATTTGCTTGGTTTAGTGATTATCACATGACTGCTGCTGTCGTAGTCACTCATAGTCTTTACTACGAGTGCACCGGGCTGAAATGATGATTATGTGCACCAGTGGCTTAAAGAAGTGGTGGATGGTGGATTTTCAGGTTTTCAGCTGCATTTTATGAAAAAAGTTGCCAACATGATTTATGAGTCATTCTCAAAATACGGTGACAAACGTGTCCCTACATTTTCCAGGTATGTGAAAGCTTTAAAAATTAATAAATCCTGCCTGGTTATGCCAGAAATAAGCAACTCCATGCCTATTTAATTCATGATGATAATTTAAGTTGATTTTTCTGCAGCTTTATCTTTTTAAATTTTATTTAAATTTCTTTGTATGTAAAAAAAAAAAAAAAAAAAAAAAAGTTGTCCTCCTCCCATAGTTTCATCCTGTTGTGGAGTATAAAAATATTTCCTCTTGAAAAAAATAATAATATATCAATTATGGACAAATATAGGGCTTAATACATGTATAAAATTCAAATTGAAATAAGTATTTAATAATATAAATATTTTAAAAAGAATATCTGTCCTTTGATTTGATGTCATTGGTGTTCCTGGTATCACAGACCATTATTTTGAAAAGTCAAGAATATGTGAGCTATAACTTCAAAGGTCAAAGGTCAACAAAGAAGAAGAGCCATTCAAGTCAATACATGGTGAGAATCTCTTTACTGAATAACAGAAAAACCATACTGATACTTTTTTGAATGTTTTTCTAAAAAAAAGAAAAAAAGAGGCAGAGATAAGAAAAAATGAATTAAATTAAATTAAAATTTTTAATTAAATCTATTTATTTATTTAGTTAGTTAGTTATTGGTCAGACCGCATAGATTTATCAACATTCAGTATTCATTCATTCATTCATTCATTCATTTTCCAAACTGATTATCCTACTTAGGGTCATGGAGGTGTTGATTTTTGATTTTGATTTTGATTTTTTTTAACTATCTCTTTGCATCTTTTGACAGGAGACTGAACTTTCCAACAAGAACAAAAACAACAACTCCCACACACAAAAAACAACAACAATTGCATCTTCATAGGTTGAAGTTTCCGAAGGTTAAAGGATGGTTGGTAACTGACGTTCACAGTTTACACGATGACAGTCCCTCTGAGGCTGGATATTTATTGAATATTCACTTCAGATAAATTGAACGTTGACAGCAACACATCTTGTCCCTGTTTCTCTCAGGCAGTTCTCCAGGCTGCCAGCGATGGTCGGCTTAGCACTGCTACAGTTACACCACTCACAGAAAAAAAAAAAAAAAAAAAGTTCTTAGATGGTTCCTCAAAATGCTTTCTGGTTCTACAAACACCCGTCATGAGCAGCTGCAGCAGGATGATGCAGTGACAGAAGCCGAGGTGATGATGAGGTCCACCAACCCTGTGGAGCTTTATTCACCACAGGCAGTGAGACCTAACAGCAACACAGACAGAGGTAAACTGGCCCCCTATATATTATTTACAATGTATAATAATTACAATTATTTATATACTACCCCCCCCCCCCCCCCCCCCCCCCCCCACACACACACACACACAATAAATCATTCACAGTTTACACTGTTAAATACACACATTATAAATTATTCAATAAATAGAGTCAATAGTCTGTATAACATGCAAATATGCAATGTGCAAATATTCTGTGCAAAAACAATCAAGTGCAAATATCGCTACTAAAGTGCAAAGTGCCATGATTAAAGTGCATGGTTAAGTTGTCTGTTTAAAGTGCTATTAATACAAGACCCAGTTATGCAATATTTACACATACCTTTACACACCACCTACTGAAGACGCTTTCTGTTCAGGGGATGGTTCTTCACGTACTGGTGCTTTATAGAACTAAAGGTTCTTCATTTTTATAGGAGTTATTTGGTGGCGGTAGCATGAAATTAGGACAGCAACTAATAAATATTTTCATAATCGATTAATGTGCAGATTATTTTCTCAATGAATAGATGAAAGTGTTGGTCTATAAACCATCAGAAGACAGTGAAAAATGCCCATCACAGCTGACATTTTTAATACCTCGCCTGGAACTGAATGAAGGAAAAGGAATGCCATGTTAAAATGCTCAAAGAAACTTTTATACTGAAAAATTACTAAAGAACTATTTAAAAAAGGTTCTTTACTGAACCAGTCTTTTCAGTGATGTACCCCCTATGAAATAGTTTTTCAGCCAAGTACCCCCTAACCAGACCGTGGATCAGGATGATGAAATTGAATACTGATATTAAAATTCAGTATTTAATTATGAACTTCCATTTATATTTTAATGAATATTTATTAGCCTAAATAATGTTTTGCAGGAGGCTTGCATGGATGCTATGTTTTAAAAATATATACAGGGCGTCCACAAAGTCTCTTTACAGTTTAAAAAAAAAATCTATTACAAAAGCACTTGATGAGATATGTTAATCAGATTTGTTCTATGTGCTCAGTGGTTATCAAAGTTTTTTTACATTGGACATCAACCACCTGAAGCTAAAGATCACTGATGCTGTTGCCACCACTGATGAGGCTGTGCTGCAGCCAACATGGCAAGAAATCGAGTCCCATCTTAATGTGCTTCATGCAGCTAACAGTGCCCATATAGAGGAGTGTTAAATGAGGCAAAAAAAAAATCTTCAATATCTACTCCTCATTTTGTAATAATTTCCACAGATTTGTCTGTTCATTTGCTTTTGTAATCACATACCCCCTGGAGTTCCTCCACGTACCCCCGGGGGTACGCGTGCCCCCATTTGAGAAACAGTGCTTTAAAGAACCTATTTTCACAAAATTTCTTTGAGGAGCCTTTTAAGGCTTCTAAAGGAACCATTGTTGATGGTTCTTTGAGGCACTTTTTGGGGTTCTTTGAAGAACCATCTACGGAAATGATTCTTTAAACAAAAGTCTTGCAAAAAAAAGGTTCTCTGTGGAACCAAAAATGGTTGTTGTATGGTATCATTCCAGGGAGCCATTTTTGGTTTTAGTTAGCAACTTTATTTTTCTGTGTGTAACGAAGAAAGCACCTCAGGCAAACCTTTCATCTTCAGCTTCTGCAGGTTCAGTCGCCCACAGCAATGAAGTGGCAAAAAAGTTTCTCTTTTTTTCTTCAGTCTTTTTACCGATAAATATTTAACTTCTGCTGACACAGCTGTACTGTGATATGTTTATATGTAATTTAACCTGTCATCTTGTCTGCAGGGATAAGAAGAATACACACTAAAATAATGAAGCTGGGCCAGAAATGCAGTGTTCAAGTGATTTGGGGCAGATTTTCCAGGCGGGATGAAGCGAGTGGCTCAGGTGTGCAGGCAGAGAGGTACAGGTGTGTCACGACCACAATGAAAGCTCTCTCCTGGTTTGCTATCATTAGGTCATGCTGGTCCATCACACAGTATTCCAGGTTTTTTTTTTTCTGTAGATCTGTATATCTGTAGAGCGGCTAATGAAACTATGACAGTCCCATCTTTAACCACATGGTGAGAGAACAGGGTTGCGCAGAAAGCCACATTACAGATTTCACTGTCTTCTCAACTCTTGTCATCATTTTGCAGCTTTATTATATATCACATATATATTTATGTTGCCTTTCCAGTCATTCTTTAATTGCATTGAAAGAAATAAAGAAATGACATATGAGGAAGTTACAACATACACACATCCAGCAAATGGAGTTGGACAGTTGCTTGTTTGTTTGTTTGTTTGTTAGCAGGATGTCTAAAAAAAAAAGTTATGACTGGATTTGAATGAAACTTTGTGAAAGGAAGAGCTGATACACTTTTCATACCAAACTGGATAAAGAGGGCCAAATCAATCGTCATGGAGCAGCAGAGGGGTAGTGCTGATGACTGAAGAAATAAAACGCTCTCTGGCCTTGTAGTGCTGCAATAATCTATAATTCTTAAAGTCAAGATTAAATTTAAATATGCCTTTTTAACCCTTTTATATCACATCCCGGGTCATATTGTGCATCTCTTCAACAATTTAAGATCATGATGGTCAGAACCAGAGAGGACAGACAGGCAACCTTCCCTGACTTCTACCCGTGTGGCACTGCACTCAGTGTGTGCAGTGAGATTACGTATTTGGGCCAGATTATTTCAGATGACTTGTCTGATGACAAAGATATCTACAGGCAGCGGCGGACGTTGTATGCTCAGGCGAATATGTTGTGTCGGAAATTTAGTATGTGTTCTGTATCTGTGAAAATCTCACTCTTTAGAGCGTATTGTACACCTATGTATGCTGCCCAGCTCTGGTGTTGGTACAAACAAGGCAGCATTAGAAAACTCACCGTGGCTGATAATGACAGCATGAGGCTGCTGCTGAGAGCTCCAAGAAGCTCCAGTGCAAGTCATATGTTTGTCAGTGTTGGAGTACCTACCTGCCCTGCTGTTCTACGTAACCTGATGTACAGATTTATGTGGAGGGCATCTGAGTCAAAAAATGACTTAATTGCTGTTCTGGCTAACCCTGTACACAGCTCTGTCAGATTTTCCTCTAAACTGTGGAGTCACTGGCGAGCATGTCTGTATGTTAGACATTGAATATGGTGGAAAGCTCTGTATTTATCTTTTTTTACTGTGCTTTTTTTATTGTGATATGGATCCCATGGGTCTGAAATAAAGGGATAACTAACTAATTTATTGTATTCTTATATCAAAATGCAATCTTTTTTTTTTCTGTACAACAAAATATGACATGTGCTTACATAAGCATGAACCAACCAGGTTCAGCCAATAAGGTCATTAACCCGCCAATCAATCTTCTTTTTAGCAGCACAGAGGTAAGATTCACGGCCACTTTTCAAAGTTCAGATCAAATTCTGCACATCATGTCCTACCTGTCCGTCCTGAAATACCTTACAATAGATAGATAGATATATAGATAGATACTTTATTCATCCCGAAGGAAATTCACAGTTTTCAGCAGTATCCACAGATTACAAGATTAAATAAATAAAAACTAAAGAATAAAAAAAGATGACACTCGAGATCTAAAGATCTAAGTACCCAATGTGCAAAAAACAATGTGCAAAGAACCAAAAAAAACAGTGTGCATCGATGTATACAATGTGCATAGGTGTGGGCAATGTGCAAATTTACAGTATAAACAGATGATAAATAGCAGCAAGCAATATATACACTATAAACAAGGAATATATAAAAAATAGAAATATGAACAATTTAAACAGCAGAAGAAAATAACCTAAACCTGAGGAACAACCCGCTCCGACAGAGGTTCAGGGTTGGTGTGAAACCATGAGACCAAGTGACAGAACCCGACGCCCCGTACTGGGAAGTCTCTGATTTACAATGCTGTCGTGAACGTGTGTGCATATCTGGATGTGTGAGGAAGAACTGACTAACTTTGGGTGAAGGAGCTGCCATGTCTTTACACCTGCATGTGAGCTCTACTGAGAACCATCTCATAAAGAGATGCTGAAGAGAGGAACCCCCAAAAGCAAAAAAAAAAAAAAAAAAAAAAAAAAAAAAAAAGTCAATAATAGCAGTGCATATACTAAAAGGAAATCATTTTACCGCCTGCTCATTTTCATGTTGGGATCAGAATTCCTTATTTGGATTCCAAAAGTGAAGACTCCCAGCCGCAGTATTCTGCTCTCTCACAGTTTAAGACCATGGAGGTGATCATTCATTATGTGGTGTGTGTGCTCCTCTGCTGTGCCGGGTGTCGCAGTGCACAGTGTGAGCCGGGGCAGAGGGACATGCACACAAACAGCTGGAGCAAATATGGTGCTTCCATATGGCCGGGATGTTTTTCTCTCAGAGAGCTCCGGCGTGTTCACAGACTCTGAAGGATCGCTTTCATCCAGTGAAGGATTTCATGAGTGGAGAAATGTTTTGTAGAATGACGGGGCCTTTTGTTTGTTTGAGGAGAGGAACAATGTCAGCTTTCTCTACAGACAGTCATGATCCCAGCTAGGAAAAAAAAAAAAAAAAAAAAACTTCACCACATCCAGTGACACATGTAATCCTGCAGCCTACATTTCCATGCGTCATGTTTGTGCCGGGCGTGCTGCACAGCGACGCGGCAGGGACACGCAGCTTCTCCGGACAGCAACCAAACGTGAGGCATGTGGGCTTCATGACCGCTCATGTGGCTTAATGCTGCGTTCATGTGCAGCGCTGACAGGAGCCTCGCCACACACACACACACACACACACACACACACACACACACACACACACACACACACACACACACACACACTCAAAGTCTCAAAGTCACTCCAGCAACTCCATCAATTTATTTCCACAGTATTGACTCAAACCCACACTCTGCATTTCATCATGAAAAGAATCAATAAGCTCAGATCTTTGATGCGAGGACGTGGCTCAGAGCACAGGAGACACCTCTTGGCCATGTTGCGGCACATGCACTGACATGTACACTACTGAAATAAACATGGATCATCAGTGAATAGCACCTGTGCTTCACCTGTGGAGGAAATGCAGCTACAGTATGAACACTGCATTTGCTATTATTTGCAATCACTCTTAAATTAAAAGTTATCTGCAAGTTTTTTTTGCTTTTTTTTTTTGTGGCAAGACATGTTGTTCCAAGCCCTCATTACTGGTGTTCCTGCAGAGACCACAGGTGACAGTATCCACTCCTTTTTGCAGGATTTTCTTTCATGCATTTTTCTTTGTCTGTTCAGCTGTGGTGGCTACCGTTTTTTTTTTTGTTTTGTTTTGTTTTTGTTTTTGTTTTTTTTGTCTGTTTGTTTTTGTTTGTTTTTTAATTCTATTCATGCCAGGGGAAAAAAAAAAACTACAGGATGTATATAGGACAGGATATGACTCAACAGGTGTTTTGCAAATGTAAAAGCTCTTGTGAACCGTCTATAATTTGAGTCATTATTGTGTTACATCAACCAGCAACAGAGAATGAAGATTTATTTGCTTTAGATGAAAATGTTGTGGATTATTGTGGCTCAGGAAATGTTAAATCAAGTAAGATCAGTACTTTGCTTCTAAAAAAAAAAAAAAAAAAGTGAAGGCAATATAACACATTGAACTATACTGATCTGAGTGTCTTTGCAGGGTTTACAAAATCAGATTAACAGATCAGTAGCAGTAAATGTGCAATGTTAGCCACAGTTTCAGATTTACTGATACATGGAACCTAAAAATTTGCTGAAATTATATTAATTTAGCCAAATTATACAGTATTTCCACTTTACCAAAAAGCATAAATCTGATGTAGACCAGGTTTGGTCTTAGGATACAAAAATGATGTTTTTTGGGCCCGGGCGAGACGCCTGTGGGTCTTATTCAGTTTGAATAAAAACCTTTGGGCTCAGGTCAACTGTTACAGGTGTTGAATGTGGTTAAAAAAGAATTTAAAAGAATAAAAACATGGTTTGATGTAAATAAATTATCGTTGAATCTTGATATTTAGTAACAGAGGGAGAGACACTGGTGCTTCAATTAATACAGACGGTATTGAAATTAATAGAGAAAGGGAAACCAAGTTTTTGGGTGTCATACTGGATGAGAATTTGTGTTGAAAATCAGATATAAATTATACAAAGGTAAAAATATCAAAAACAATTGCTCTGTTACACAAAGTAAAGGATTCACTGGATAACAGAGCACTGTACATCTTATATAACACCATGATTGTTCCATATCTGACATACTGTGCTGAAGTTTGGGGAAATGCCTGTAAAACATATACTCAGTCAATTTTCATTTTGCAAAAAAAAAAGCCATAAGAATAATCAGTAGAAAACAATATAGAGATCGAACAAATCCATTATTCCTTCAGTTAAAATTGTTTAAATTTCATGAATTGGTAGATTATAGTATTCTGCAAATTATGTTTAAAGCTCATTAAAAAAACTTTACCAATCCACATTCAGAAAAGATTTGAAAAAAGAGAAAGCAAGTATAACTTAAAAGGAACAGAGATCTTTAAAAAAACAAGATTCAGGACTAAACCGATGGAACGTTGTGTTTCTGTGGAACAATTTGAACACAGAACCCAAAGAATCCAAATCAAACATTACATTTAAATGAACAATTAAAGCCAGTTTGTTAGGGAAATATAATGAAACATGTTAGTTATGTTTGATTGTCATACCCATACCCATCGTCATGAAAGGTATAAATATCTTTTTTGTTGTTGTTTGAATGGTATTAACTGAATTGTAACTTGAGAACTAAAAAGGAATGTGCCTGTCTGGGTTGGCCAGCAGCTATTTTATTTTATTTTATTTTATTTTATTTCTTGTTTATTTTATTTTATTTTATTTCTTGTTTATTTTATTTTATTTTATTTTATTTCTTGTTTATTTTATTTTATTTTATTTCTTGTTTATTTTATTTTATTTTATTTTATTTTATTTCTTGTTTATTGTGTTGTTGTTTTTTAAATTACGTTCTTTGTAACTGGATTTCTTGGGATAAAGGGGCAGATTAAATCAGATTATTCTTCTTTCTGCTCCCTTTCATTCAAGATCTGGGAACGTTTGTATTTATATTACTTTTTTTTTTTCTTTTATAAATGAATGAAATAAAATAAATAAATAAAGAGTGAAGCCAGCATAACACTCAGGCAGCAGACTAGAGTAAATAAGGATGAGCACGGGTACAGAACATACCATTCCCACCGCAGCCCCCCTCTCATTAGCTTCCCATCAGAGGCCCTGTGTCTGACATTACATAACAGCTTTACTTCTTATGCAGTGACACAAAAACATCACAGCGTAATGACCCAGCCAGGCTGAAGCACCTGTTTCCAGGGCTGTAGCGTCATCAGTGCAGAGTTTCAGAGGATGACGGGGTAAACGATGCAGAGTCAGCGTTCATATCGCTCCACAGCTGTCACAAGGATTCAGTCTTAAACTTCATTTCTGCATGTGATATATATCAGCTGAGTGAGATGCAGCTCACATAAAGAGATGGCTCTTTGCCTGGCAACCTGCCTGAAGCCCGTACATCAAATCAGTGCAGCAGGTTGTGTCCCAAACCGTCATGGGGCTTTTTTTTTTTCCATCCTTACACTTAGAATGACAAAAGCTGTGGGCAAGAGGACAATTTAGACTCCATCCTGTAGCAGCACATATGGCATGTGAACACACAACCCCTGAGTGGGTCGAGCTCCATAAGGGCTGTGTCGGGCTCGATGCAGTGTTACGCCGTCACAGCTCGTCACTCTGGCTCTTAAATCAACATGGACTGCCAGTGAGGCCGTGCAGCCAAATGGAGTACATGGCACACCGTTTACATTGGAGCTGCAGACATTTTGGCTGTAGAAGGCCCCTTTGACTAATCACATTATGTCGTCCACACCGCAGCGCTGGATCCACACCAGGGGCCACAGGCATAAAACTCATGATGAAACTGTGTGTACGCAAAAAGACAGAAATGCATACACATTCTCCTTGTCGGATATATAAAGCCGTGCATATGCATGTTTTTTTTTTTTTTTTTTTTTTTTTTTTTTTTCATAAATCTCAGTCTTGGTGTAATTGTTTGCATGTGCACAAACCTAATGCCCACTCCCACAGTCAGCTATAAAGTGAGGCTGACACACCCCTAATTATCTCATTTCCATACCAAATACCTCCATTTTTTTTTAAAGACATGGCAACTAAAAGGCCGGCGAGGTCCTTCAACAACGCCAAAGCTGCCATGACGCACAGCTCGGCCTGTTTATAGTGCTCATTATAATGACTCTTAACTGATCACATACATGCCTCTAAATAAATCCACCCATCAATCTGTCTGTATTAAGTGAAACATATTCTCACACATATTCTCACTCAGAAATACTGTATGAAAATATATTTTTAAAAAATGAAAAGAAAAAAGAGGAAAAAAAGGGAAATAGGCTTGTACAAATTATTAAAGTCACTTAGTTTCTATCACTTCTTCACCAGCCTGCAGCCAAAACTTTGTGCACGTGTGGTGTCAGTCTGGGCGAGCGAGCGGGCGAGTGGGCGAGCGAGCGAGCCCCAGAGGGAAGTCCACCAGGAAGTTCCCATTCAGGAACTGTGTCCTCCCAGCCAGGATCAATCAGCTGGGCTACACTAAAGATATAACCGGCTCAAATATTATTATCAGTAGGCCTGTTAACTGTTTTGAATGTGTATGTGAGTTATCCAGATTGTATGTATTTTTATTTTTTCGTATTAAACTGTCTTGCAATAGTGTGTAGAAAATATTGTGAGAATAAAGTCTGAAAGAATTGGATCCGTTTTTGTTAACAGCCTCGTCGAAGCACTCTTTGCTGGTGGTGATCCGCTAGACTGGCCTTGGATTGTGGGCAACGTGAGTGACGTCCACCTCCGAGCATTTGTTTTGATTTTTTTTTTTTTTTTAATATATATATCAGCGTCTGGCCAGCTTAGTTTACATTATCGCCGTCATATTTCTCTGTAGAAAATGGACATTAGAAAGCTCAACACTGATTCGCTTTGCAAAATCAAAAACAAATTAAAATGCCAGCTGGGTTAAATGGGTTGAGAAGACACGGCTTTAGTAGGCCGGCCTTTCCTTTGCCATTCTTGTAGCAGATTAATTCATATCGACTGAACTGAACTGACATCATTGCAATATGCCATTATTAAAATATGGAGTAAATAAGAATGTAATTTCATTGTAGTCTTTTAATATATAAAGCCATATACCTTATTCCACATAAAGCACGGTGGTAAACTATATAGCATGAATCTGTTATCACATTAGAAAGTCCAGAAAAAATGGCTCTGATTGTCAGGGCCGGCCCATAAAAACCAAACGCCCAGCCAGTGAGTTTCCTCTGGTCTGCTTGCTGTATAAACACTGATTTATGTGTAGGAAATAGCATATGGTTATTTGTGCAGCGTTCATACATGCGGTCCCAGGTTGGACCCTGAGTCGCTAACATTTGAGGTGCAGGTGGGCCTCACTGTGTTTCTGTGTGACTGACAAGAGCAGGAAACAGCTTGGAGTGCCGCTGTGGGTGAAAAAGTGCAGAACAAACAGCTCCCATTGTAGCTGTCTGTCAGCAGCACTATGCGTACACACACACACACACACACACACACACACACACACTAACATACTACATCTCTAATATGCTGTAAAATACAAAAAGTATTACACGGTCAAGCTGATGATTGGTCGCAGAGCCGATAAACACTGAGAGTCCGGCGGCTGATGTGAAGTCAGAATTCATTTCTCTCTCTCGTTACCTGCTCAGGTGTCACAGCAGGCCAGGCTTCACTTCAGAGTCTCTGTGTGGTGCTTTACAATCAGGTGAGTGTGAATCAGGTGAGTGTGATTCAGCTTCAACAAGCAGGGATCCTCCTCGGCGGGCAGCCCGGCCTCGGCTCATGGATGAACCTGCACGGTGTGTCGCACAGCGTTTAGCAGCCGGCAGGACAGGAACGAACACAGTCCAGTCATTTAGGCCAAAACTGGGGTCAACCTGGGACAAACTGCAAGAGAAGCAAACTCAACTGATTCTGGATCCTCAGTTTGTCCTGAGTGAGGGGAAAAAAGTCCCAAGGAATCCCTTTGGTGGAAAGTTTTGAAAATCACCTCTATATGATCATATAATACCAAAAACAGCCTTTTACCACACAGGGGAAAGGGGTTCAACATTTGACTTTCAGATATCACTATAAAAATTCACAAGTTGATTACACACACAAAGACAAGAAAAAAAGTCAATTACAAGTTCTTTGAGTTATTCTGTTTACACATGCATCATCTTATTTATTTATTTATTTATTTATTTATTTGAGCATTAATAAAACTCCTGGCATGTCTCATCCACTCACTTCATATGTATTTTTTCCTCTTTCATAGTTTTTAGGTGGGTGGTTGACGTTTCAGCCTGAAAAAAAAAAATATATATATTTTTTTTTTTATTTTTCTATTTTTTTTTCTAAAACATCTATCTTCACTCTTTCAATATATTTTAGATTAATTCTAACAAACCCTGCTAAATCTAAAAAAATAATAATAATAATTATTTTCCACGTACTCCACTGAGATTTTTAGGAATCATCACCAACAAAACCTTTTTATTGTCACAGTTCAAAGTCCAGATGATGCTGTGTCACACCACAGGATCGACTGCAAAAGATCTTTTGGATCAGAGCTCCCTCAGAATATTTGGCCTGGATGTGGAAATGACCAGCAACACAAATACACATCTGTATTATTCTTTGTACTTTATTGAGGAAAGCTGCGTTATTTTTTCTTACTTTTATTAAAGTTTAAACTTTGTGAAAATTGTTGGGGACAGTCACACCACATGAATTGCATGAATGTTCAGTGTGTTTTCATAAAGCAGCATCTTCTGAACAATATAAAAAAAGTTTTTTGTGACAAATTTGATTTTTATTTATTCATGTTTGATGCTATGGACAACAAAAAGGCCACATCACGGGCAAATGAGGCGACTAAATCCGTCCACGTGCTGCAGTGGACAAACATACCATGTTACCCATCACTGAGATTCTGAAATGTCACGTTTGGTTTGTCAAAAGATGCCAAAATAGTGTGGCTACTGTTGTTTGTGCCAACAGCATCATCTGACTGTGAAGTATTTAAGACGTCTATACAGAAGTTTATCTTCAGGAAATTCATCATCCATAATGTCTAATTGCAAATATTTAAACATTTTATTCTACGGAACATTTTTTTCCAATTACAGTTGTGCCTTAAGAGTGCAAAAGCTGTGTGTAGAAAGCACAATGTGGACATAATATTAATATTGACCTGCTCTTCCAATTGAGCTGTAAAGAACCAACAGCAGGGGGTCTCAGTCTGCTGACTGTTTGCTTGAAGACAGAGACACATCTTCTTTAAAAAACATCTTCGAGGTGATTTTGATGGTGTAGAGGCTGTTCTCTGTGGGAGGAGTGAAGCAGGCCGTGTGAGGCTGAGCCTGTAAAGGAGAGTGAACCAGGACTCCCAGCAGGTAATTAGCACATCTCTCCCTTAATCGCTCCAAACCCACATTCCAGCTCTCATTAATGCGACAGAAGTGCCGTGATTCATAGCTTGGCTGTGTGATTTATTGCCAGCCACTTGTCAGGCAACAACTCGTTATGCTTTTAAAATGCAAATCCAGAGCATCGATGTGTTTGGAGCTCATTTGTCTAATTGACTTGGTTTGGTTAACAAAGAGATCTGCGTGAGAACCAGCCAAGGTCACCACCTCCTAACACAGACTATCATTATCCCAAACCGGTACTGTGCCTTCAACACCCGGGGTCAAAGGTCAGCTGCAGCCGTTCACCTCTGTGACAGGTGCTGTGTGACGGCCATGAGCGAGCACAGTGACTTTCATGAACTCTGCCGACACGTGAGGTCAGCGTGTGTTGACCTCATGGATCGCTGGCTCGCTGCTGCAGCTGGTCTCCCCTCTGATCGCTAAATTCATCGGAAAGCTTAATTGCGCTGCAGGAGAGCGAAGCAGCAGCGGAGCCAGAGCACGGAGAACCTCCCATCACTCCGCTTGTGAGCAGGATTCCTCTGCTCTGTCTGCAAGCGGGCTGCCATCTCTCTGTGATCACTGCTCTTTTATTCCTCTCACATCAATAATTAAAGGGTTTGTTGTATAGGAGAATAGGATAGGATAGATAAAAACAACATAGGATAGGATAGGATTGATATAAGGGTATAGAATGAATATGGAATAGGAGATAGAAGAGAATAGAATAGAATAGGATATAGGCTGTAGAATAAATGAAATGACCCAGGATAGGCTAAAATATAGAATATATGATAGGTGGTGTGACCCCCACTGCAGATTATTGTCCATGTCCCATTCATGTTTTAAGAAGACCTTTAACTTTTTTCTTTTTTTTCTTTCTTTTCTTTTTTTTTTTTTTTTTACCTTTTAAAAGTTCAACAGATCCATTTTTATTCCTTGGCTTTTAATTTTTTTTAAACCTGTTTTCATCTTAGTCCCACTGTAATTTTTTTTTTTTTTTTTTTTAAATTCTGCAAGTGCTCCATAAATGAAATAAACTTGAAACTTACTATAGGACAGATAAAGGAGTGGATATTATCTGTCGAATAGGATAACATATAGGATTGTGTACATTATAGACAGAGGGAAATAGAGACATTTGTATTCACGTGTTGCTGCATTCCAACCAGCTGTCACACACATAAAGTGATAAGTAATCCAAACAACAAAACACACCATGCGTGCCTATAGTATCAGGACTGTGTGAGGATGAAGTGGTGTGATAAATGTGTTCTGTTTGATCAGATGACTCATGTTCTGTATCCGACAAGCAGCCCCTTTGTTTTCTGATCTGTTGTCGTTTTCGGCGTTCGGCTCCACTTCCCTCAAACCTGCTGGCCTGACAGAGCGCCAACAACTCAGCCTCCGTCTGAACGCATTCAGACGGAGGCTGAGACATGAAAATGATGCACTTTGACACAGGCGTCAACACACACACACACACACACACACACACACACACACACACACACACACACAGTACAGTTTATGGGTCATCCGTTCTTATCTGAGAACATTCAGATGTAAAGACAGAGGGACTTAAAGATATGTATTCACACATGACCATCCACACACACATATACACACACACACACACACACATCCACACATACACACACACACATCCACACTAGACCTGCCGAAAATAATCGATCCTTGGATACGTTGAGATTCTTTACTGGATGATGCAGCATTGATGCTGTGACTCCAGAGAATCGATTTTTTATTAAATAAATAAATAAAGTAAACGGCAGCTGATTTTTCCCCGTTATATATTAGACATATTATACTTTTTATATGATATAATATTATATGTTATGACCAGAATACATTTCATGCACGCGTTGAAATGGTGCATTCGGTGCATGCGCGTGCACCATCAGAACAACCTGATTTTGACGTCATGACACGATCAGTCAGCCAGCTGGTGAACGGCGACGGCTGAGGCAGATCCAGCAGCGTCATCCATCAGACGATTAGAAACACTTGTTGGAGCCAAATGCTTGATTTATGTTTGGATGAATGTTGTATTTATTTATTTATTGGTTTACTGTTATTATTTGCCTGATTAATTATGAGATACGGACAGGAAATATTCTGGTTTGAATTATTAGTTGAATTGATGGAAATTATAATGTTGTGAAATTATGGGTAATTTTGGTGGCTGGCGTGTCTTTGTATTATTGATGCCTGTTCTCACCGCAGCACCTGTGATATATTAGGGTTGGCTACTGGGGCCGGGGAGTCTCTCGGTTTCAGGTACGCAGCCATACGGTTTTAGACCGCTACTAAGCGTTGTTTTCTGTTTGTTGTGGAATGGAAAAGAAGGTAATCAGAAGATTTGATCTGTCTGTCACTCCAGCTGCGGTAAGAAGTCTAAGCTTTTTTGAAAATAAATATCTCGAACCAGAGGAAAAGTGTCTGGATTTTATGGCCATTTAAAAACAATAGCGCTGTAGCGCGTCTGACACGGAGGCGTGTAACCGAGAACCAAGAGCGTCTTTTATAAGAAAAGATTGTGCTTACAACGCTGACGCCCTAAAAGCAGACATATGGAAACACCTCGGATTTCATGAAGTTGAAGGAAAGAGAGCGCTTGACAAAATTTGCAAAGTCTGCCACGCCAAAATAAAATACTTTGGAAACACGACGAACATGTGGAATCATCTCAGCAGATGGCAGGCCTGGCAGCAGCAGCGGCAGCAGCGGCGGTAGTGATTGCACACCCGACCAACCAAAAATCACCGAATCGATGAAGAAATTGCCACCGGGGTCAGTGCGAGCTCACTCACACTCTCTCACTCATTCACTCATTCACTCTCACTGTGAAAAATCCTGTTGACTTGACTTTTTGTAAGGATTTTATGTTAAACAGTCCTGTGACTGACTTCTCTTTATTGTCAGAGTCGACTCATGTTGCACTGAATGTTGCACTTGAATAATTTTGCACTGAAGAATTTATTTTTAAGAATAAATTAATACAGAATACAACAGGAATGTCTTTGACTGAAGCAGTGTTCTAAATAAACAATCATTTAAAGAATCATCTGCAGACTAAAACAGGCCTTTTGGCTGTTGCAGCTTTTACCGTTTTGCTTCGATATCTCCAAAAATGTTCTGGCCTAATATGGAAAATGTAGGATGTGTTGCATCGAGATGCATCGGATAATCGGATCGGATCGAATCGCAGACTGTTGAATCTTAATCGAATCGAATCTTCAGGAGGGGGAAGATGCACACCCCTGATACACACTCACACACACACACACACACACACACACACACACACACACACTACATGCAGTGTGGCCCCCTGCTGGGAGACAGGCCTGGTGCAGGAAGTCTCCATCTAACAGCGGAGATGAGAGGCTCGTTTAGAGAGAGAGAGAGCCTCGTGTGAGTCCTGCTCAGAGGACGAGCGGCGACGACAGCGACACCATCAAAGGTCTGGAGCGCCACGAGCCCATGAGCAGGTTGTGGAGACCACCCACACCCGACAGGAGGGACGCCGGGGGAAGGGGGGGGGGCTCAGGCCATATGGAGGACGGCGGATGATGAGCCTGAGGCCTGGAGGACTGCCTGAACCCCACACTCCCCTGGACATCTGGCCCAAACATGATGCACACACACACACACACACACACATTCAAGTATAAACACAAACTTGCACGCAGCCATATGCATTATACACAGGGGCGAGCGGTCATAATAAGCTATAAATGCAGCGCATGCCCAAGCCCTTCAATTCAAATCTTTAAAATGTTGGTCTCTTAGTGTGTCCTTTTATAATAAACCTTATTTCTATCATTTTGGTTGCAAACTGCTGCCAATATCAAAATGGGTGAAAATACAACTTCAGCTGAGTGACCTGGCATGTTTCATCAATTTAGGCTGTTGCAGGTGTTCTGAAAAAGAGTGTGTCTTTTGCTCGACTCTGTAACTGGTTATTACTGCATCATCTGTCCTTTCTAATAATTTCCGCTTTCATTTACACTGTAAATTCCAACACATTGTTGTTGGTAACATTGGGGCAAAATGAGCACGCGTGTCTATCAAAATCGAGTTGTCGAGTTGATATAGTATAGTTAAAAACCATATTATGCGTTTTTATTAATAAATAAATGCCTCAAATCTTCGAGCTCGAGCCCTCGCGGGCGCTCACATGACATTGGGACCACAGCATGACTACACAAAAACATCACCGCTCCCCACTGATTATACACGTATACATTTTCATGGAGGTGTAAATCCAGGCTAAATGGATGAAGGGGCGCTGAGTCATTCTGTGATTTAGTATCAGAATCAGAAACACTTCACTGATCCCTGAGGGGGGAAACTGGGTCGGCTGCAGTTGCTCAAATTATCAAGTGAAAGAAATACATGAACACAAGTGAAATCATGAGAAACAGAAAAAGACATCTCTGTGCATTATGAAAAAATAAAAATCCTAGTCCTACAATAATGTTATACCAATATACACAGAAATAAGAAGTTGAGACTATGTAAAAAGTATACCTATACACCATGGGGCATTGTACTACTGAATGATTGTAAAGTTGTACAGGTATGAAATCATGCTTATTTTTGATGACTGACTTAATCTGTCCCTCAGTGTAGTGGTAGATGGTGCATGCACTTCACTGTTTCTCTCTCTCTCTCTCTCTCTCTCTCTCTCTCTCTCTCTCACTCACACACACACACACACACACACACACACACACACACAAGATTCAAGATTCCAGATTTGTATTCGTCACATGCATGATGTACGGGTACAGCAGCAGTGAAATGCAATTGCAACAACTCCAGCACTGTGCAAGTAAAAAATAGATAAGAATAAAATAGATAAAAAAATAAAATAAAAATAAAATAGAAAGTATATATAACACGCCTATATACAATATACAACCTATGTACAATATACAACAATATACAATAAGTCCAAATAAGTACAAAGTAAGAAAGTGAATAGAAGAAGAGTGAATGAATGGGAACGTCTACAACATCCCGCTCCGACGGAGGGTCAGAGTTAGTGTGAAACACACACACACACACACACACACACACACACACACACACACACACACACACACACAACATCCCAAACACATTTCCAAGCCACCTGTAAAAGCCATTATGACTCTGGTAGCTTGGAGTTCAGGGCTGAGGCTCATCATCACTGGGCTCAGGACACAGACACGTTCATGAGCACAGGCTTCACAGAGTCACTGCGCTCTGAATGGAAACTGACAAGCAGTATTACACACACACACACACACACACACACACACACACACACACACACACACACACACACACACTTGTTTACCTCCTTCCATCACAGGCTGCCTCTGAGCTTGTGTACACCAGAAGCTTAAAAATGGATGAGAATGCCTCTGGGATAAAAGATGTAGGAAAAAAAAAGAATCATCACACAGCAGTATTTTTATAGCTCTGTAAGTGTCTCTGAGCTCAGCAGAAACCCTGCTGGTCAAGTGAGGGATGACATGCTACAGGACATGTCTGCAAGCCAAAAATAACAGAACATTTGGCTCGCATCGCGACCCCAACACTCACCTCTAAATGGAGGTTTACA
The DNA here is from genome assembly GCF_902150065.1 of Myripristis murdjan. Lineage (NCBI taxonomy): Eukaryota > Metazoa > Chordata > Actinopteri > Holocentriformes > Holocentridae > Myripristis > Myripristis murdjan. Next base: position 39,786,218 of record NC_043992.1, on the reverse strand, counting down.
CTGTCTATGAAAAGCAAAAAAAAACAAACCTGCATGTGTATTGTTTTCTGTTCCCTTTTTTTTTTTTTTTTTTTTTTGAGGGCCTCCAGAGGAGTGTCTTGGATGCAAAACTCAGTTGAAAGTGTACTTCAAAATAAAAGCTGTTTCGTAAATGACACCGTATCTCCTTTATACTTGGTCCTGACTTCCAAATGCCGTTTTACAGTGCAGCCATTTCACTGAAGGAGCCACAAAGCGCTTTGGATGAAACCAAGCCGCTTTCCATCTGTCACTGTGTGGGCAGAGCCAATTTTTTTTTTTTTTTTTTTTTTTTTAAGCTTCATATTTTGAGTAAATGCTCAATAATATGGTTAGGGCCAAAGAACCCACATCTCCAAATCTCTGGTTGTGGGGGTTTTGTTGTATCTCCCTGATAAATGTTTGCATTTCACACAAATCCAGTCTCACGCCTCCTCCAAAGCATTCACACTCTTTCTCTTAAATGCAGCTACTTTAATCTTTTCAGTTAACAGTTGGCCTTCATTATTTCTTTTTTCTCTCGGTCTGGTTTTAGGGGAGGATTGCACAAAGGAGATAAGAAAAAAATAATCATTCATTCATTAAAAAAAAATGACATTCACTAATGAAAATTTCGTCTCACAGCTCTGGGTAGATTCGGTGTCCTGTGGGAATCTACCCAGAAAGGAGGTAATTGAGTAAAGGTATAATATATAATAAGAGGATAGTTGCATAATCTTGTATTCTTTTTTTTGTAATACTTTTGCACCTTGTTCTTTTCCTTATTTTCACTCAGAGATTATTTGTTTTCTCGTTATGAAATGTTTACATTGATATTTTGTCTGCAGCTGTCAGTAGAGACCCAGCTTGTTAATGGTTAACTTCATTATATGTTCATTACATTCACATATTGTGCTGGTGAGCCTTTAGTGTAACGGCTGTAGAGAGAAAACATGCATGGATTGCATGAGCATCACATGGATATATTGATTGCTTTATTGCATGTGTTGACATGTAGAGCTGAGCTAATTAACACAAATCCATTCATTTATGTCTTACATTTTAGGCAATTAGCTGACATACTTAATCAGAATGACTTACATTAACTACAACAGCAGCATAAGCTCAAACTGCAGGCATACTAAAGAGGTCATGCATCAGTCATGCATTAGAATGAATGAATGAATGAATAAATTAAAGAAAAATGTGTTTGCATGTGTATATCTATCTATCTATCTATCTATATACATATATACACACACATACACATATATACATACATATATATACACATATATGCACACATACATACATACACATATGCACACATATATAAATATACATACATACATTATATCTATATATCTATAGATATATTATGTTGTTATATTATTATGTTTTATGTTGTTTGTTTTATTATGTTGCTGTTGTTGTTTTTCTACTCCCATATCAGTACTGGTATTTGCCCAGTATCCTATTATTTTTGGATACTATATATAAGATATATACCCGAGTATCCTATTATTTTTCTGCATCTGAACAATATATTACAATACAAACAACAAATACAATCCTTAATGTTCCCTATTCCATAAACTCTCCCCAGGTCACAGCTGCATGGTGCTGTGCTGTGGAACGGCTTTACAATTCATTTCAGCTGCGCAGAATTCATTCCAAGCACAGTCAGGTGACCTGTTTGCCTTTTTTTTTTTTTTCTTTTTTAATAGCTGATGCTGGAATTTCATCAAGCAACAATGCACAAATTATACAGTGTATGGTTTGTGTAGCACTGGTAATGCTAATCAGCACAATGTGAAGGTGCTGAGAGAGAACAGGCCCTCAGACAGACTCTGAGACCAGGGAGTTCAGCTGCAGCTCTTCTCCTTCCTGTGGTGGTGTGTTGTTTCTTCTTGGTGGATTATGGCGTCTGCTGTGACTTCCTGTGAGTTTGTCCCCAGACTTCAGGCATTCAGAGTTGAACATTCAACGGCTAATGAGTCAGAGGCCCCTCTGGACACAGACCTTGTGTTGGAGGTTGGGCCGTGAGCGGCTGTTGATAAATAAACGGCTGGAAAATTCAATATTTTTTGAGGAAGGTAAGGATATCAAAGGTGTGATGTGTAAAAATCTATTACATAAATAAATCTATTTGAGTAAAACTCATATATCAGAACCCACAGCCTATCATCTTTTTGGGGTTTTCTGGTCCAGCAGGCGCTCTGTCGATTCACACTGCCTTGTCAAAAAATGCTACCATAGCAACAAAATCATATAATATCATATCATATATAACACCTGATGCCATTTCAACCAAATTTGGTGTACATGTGTAGATATAATAAAATTTAAACAGACCTATTGTTCAGTATTACCAGAAATCTTGGACACTTCTTCATTGTACAAAAGCTAAATGACATCTGACAGGATTCAGCTGCACTGAGCCACGCAAAGAGGAACAAACTGTTAGAGGATAAAATGAAGAAGCAAACAAAATGAAGATGTGTACACACACACACACACACACACACACACACACAAAAAGCTCAAAATGAATAGGACAAACAGTGAATACTGTGAATTAAGGTGATGTAAACTTATGATGCTGCAACAGCGCCAGCTATTGGCCAAATGGCACCAAATTTGTCACGGTAACTCAGACATGAACAGCAAATCTGGTTTCAACAGCATCGAGCGTTCATCAGATATGGCATTTTTTCAACCAGGCAGCATAAAGTGACAGAACACCCGAGACAAGCTGAGAACGTTTTCATTTCTGTTTCTTTTAGGACACGAGTCAAACATTTCTCCACACAAAACAGAAACCTGACGTCTTTTTGCAGGTGTTTTAGGTCCAGACGACGTTTTGGTGAAAGACAGCCCATTTGGTTCCCCACACAGAAAGTTCAGCTTCAGAAAACCACTCGTGTTACAACTGAAACAGAAATGGAAGACAGAACGCGTTCAGTACCAAGATCTTTACTCTCCAGTTAACATTCTGAAGCTTTTGTCAGCACAATAATCTACACAGTGAGTGACACGAGTGTGCGACACGAGTCTGTTACACGAGTGTGCGACACGAGTCTGTTATACGAGTGTGCGACACGAGTGTGCGACATGAGTCTGTTACACGAGTGTGCGACACGAGTCTGTTACACGAGTGTGCGACACGAGTCTGTTATATGAGTCTGCGACACAAGTGTGTGACACGAGTCTGCAACACGAGTGTGCGACACGAGTCTGTTACACGAGTGTGCGACACGAGTCTGCGACACGAGTCTGTTATACGAGTCTGTGACACAAGTGTGCGACACGAGTCTGCAACACGAGTCTGTTATACGAGTGTGTGACACGAGTGTGCGACACGAGTCTGTTACACGAGTGTGCGACACGAGTCTGTTATATGAGTCTGTGACACAAGTGTGTGACACGAGTCTGCAACACGAGTGTGCGACACGAGTCTGCAACACGAGTGTGCGACACGAGTCTGCAACACGAGTCTGCAACACGAGTGTGCGACACGAGTCTGTGACACGAGTGTGCGACATGAGTCTGCAACACGAGTGTGCGACACGAGTCTGTTACACCAGTGTGCGACACGAGTCTGTTACACGAGTGTGCGACACGAGTGTGTGACACGAGTCTGCAACACGAGTGTGCGACACGAGTCTGTTACACGAGTGTGCGACACGAGTCTGCAACACGAGTGTGCGACACGAGTGTGCGACAGAGCAGTTTCGCAGACGTAGGTTAAGCTGTGCTTTTAAATTATTTGAAACTTGAGAAACACTTTCACTGAATATATCTAAAAACAGTAAACGGACATTTATTATAAATTATGTAAACCTTTCACTAATTTTTTGACTAGTTTTATGTTAACCATTATAAGTTTTATTTACACTTTATTTGTCCAGGAAAAGTTAACTGAGTGTGTGTGTTCACCATTCTTACTGGTGTTGTTTATATTGTAATTAATTCATAATTCATTTATTTTATGTTTCCTGCATGTTGCCTTGTGCCACTGTTTTTATCTGTATCTCCACGCTGAATGTGTCGTCACTTTTAAATCCTCTCCCTCCCCCTAAAAGAGGTAAACTTCCTCTCGCCAGGCTCTCCTTGTAAATGAGAATCTGTAATCTGACAGATTAAATGTAGGTTAAAAATGAAATGAAAAAGAGTGCGGTGGAAGCCATAAATGTTGTGAGGGCTCAGCTGTGAGCACAGTGAGCATCCCCTTCCCTGTTTTTCCTTTTTCCTTTGTTTTAATACTAATAACAATACAGTTGTCTGATTAACCCTTTAGTCTTCCGTCCTCCATCTAAATGTGCTCTGTAATCTATCTATCTATCTATCTATCCCTGTGCTCTGTAATCTGTGATCTTCTGGTGGAGAATTTGATGTATACAGCTTCTCTGTATGTAGGGTCGACTATAGGTGAACTGAATATATATGTTTTATATCTTCAATTTCCTCTGGGATAAAAAAAAAAAAAAAAAAAAAAAAAAAAACTTTGAAAATAAATAAAATGTATTTACAGAAAAAGAAAAGAGAAAACAGTTCACAAAAACATGTTCAGGTCCCAGAAAATCGAGGAAGGAGTCACAAAGTCAGTCTGACTCCAGTTCATCATCAGTCTGAAGTGGAAAGCGTATTGGAGTGACGATTCTAATCACAGGTTTCACTTTCACTCTGGGCAGATACATCACATCTAGATGGAAAACCCTCCCAGATGAGGGTTTCTTTGGGAAAAAAAAAATCTCATTAAGCGGGAGTCTTCAGGTGTGATGTGTCTGTTTGGGAGCCGCGTCAAAACCCAAACCTCCAACAAACAGGCCTGTGGTTCTAAATTGGACCAAAACATCTCTTCTCTCTTACTAACACAGAAAAAGAACTGCTATCTTTTCTCTCTCTCTGTGTGTGTGTGTCTGTGGATGAAAAAGTCATGTGACACGATGCACTTACACCTCCCCAACCTGTTACCCAGCATTCCCTAGGGCATTCACAGTGATTACCCATCAGCCTCCAGCTCCCCAGCATGGTTTCCATCCCTGGAGAACGACGCGCTGCTGCCGCCGTTTATCTGACTGAACGAGCAGAGAGAGATGCAGCTTGAATGGACGACATGTGAACTACCAGGATAAATACACAGGATAAATACACAAATACCTGGAGAACTGACACGTCCTGAATTTTGACTCATTCAGACGTTTGCACATGTTTGCAATGTGCTGCTTTGCATTTGCACACATATTGGACAGTGCAGCAGCAGCAGGTTATGTTTCTCACTCAAGAGCTCTTTTAGGCCAAACAAAAAAATACCTTGGTTTCCGGTTCCTTGTCATTTAAGGGCATGAATAGGTAGGGAATTTATTTTATTTTATTAAGCATTTTATTTAGCATTTTAAGGATCGGTAGGGGGGATTTATTTTATTTTATTTATTCATGGGAAGGATGGGTAGGTAGGGATTTTATTTTACTTTATTCTTTTTTTATTTTTGGAAGCGATGCATGGGTTGCTTTTTAAATATAATTAATTCAATATTTGCATAAGTTACCACCTTTTTAATGGACGGAGCAGCGTTATTACTAGCAGAGGGAGCTGTCTCTGGCTCGCATCGCAGCGCTAGGTACCTGAAGTCAAATACACCCGTCACACCCACCGCCACAGAGCCAAGCTCCACGGGGCAGCAGGCAAACATGACGGATCCCCCGTCATGTTTGCCTGCTGCACTTTCAAATCTGCAACGGCACTGTTTCACCTCTTTCACTACATCTGCAAAGGTTTTCTCTTGTAGTCGGATTATTTTCACTGGTGGTTTGCGAGGACAAATAACACACACACACACACACACACCGTGCGGAAGTCCATTCTTTCCAGCCAGTGCTGTCGGTGGCGTGTGATTCCATGAAGTTATTTTCCGAAGTTACGCGAGAACATCACAAATAAGGCGAGTGCAACATACATCAAAATAAAAGCCCTGCTTAACTTTTGATCAATGCCAACAAGGTCCCACTCGGTCGCATAGAGCCTTTATTTTATTTTTTTATTTTATTTTTACACAAAGGCCAATAAAATAACCTGACTCGGGGTTAAATGGGACACTCGGTCGGGAACCGGAACCCAGGAATTATTTTTGTCAGTTCCCTGTTATTGAATAATCTTCAGATCACCGTCCATTACATCTTGATATTGGCATCTGGAAAGGAGTGGCATTCCTTCGAACACGGTGGGGTTCAGGGTTAGGGTTGACCCTGACCCTGACCCTGGCCCTGACCCTGACCCTAACCCTGACCGTGACCCTTCTCACAGGGCCGCATCACACCACAGCGTTTGTGGTGTGATGCGTCTGTTGTGCAGACCAACGGTTTCATCCTCCGTGCGTGTCGCTGATCTGAGGCCAGCCCGCAGGTGGACGAGCCGGATGTGGCGATCTCGGGCCGTGGTTGTCACGCATGGCTGAGGAGGATGAGGTCGGTTTGCCTGTCTGTCGGAAACGAACTCTCAAACGGCCTCTTGTCCGATAGTGAACATTCGGCTGCACAGCGACGCTCCGGTGGACGTCCCACATGACGAGACATCTGAGGCACGGTGACCTCTGACAAAACTGGACATTTTGGGGTGGCCTGTTATTGTCCTCATCATACGGAGTGCCTGAGTGCGGCTCACTGTGTTTGAGCCACAGCCATGTGCTGCGTGGAGTCACTGAACAAACGCTCACCGGCAGAGATGGATTCAAATATGAGACACAAGTCAAGAGAAATATCCATTTTGTACAAGTACAAGACAGAATACGCTCACAGAGGGTGGCTACGTTCATGTGGCATCAATATCTGACATGGAAAACAAAACAAAAAACAACCCAAAAAAAACCCGAAGCTGACTGAGAATCACCTGACTATGAGTGTTCGTTCATATTTTGAAGATTATTATTATTATTATTTGGGCATTTCTGCTTTATTTGAGAGTCACAGTGTAGAGGGACAGGAAGGGCAGGGGAGAGGGGGGGTCCTGAGGTCGGACTCGAACCCCGGTCGGGACGGAGCCCTGCACGCGGTGCACGCTCTTTGGCCCCGTTCATTATGTTTTGAGCAGGGAGATGAAAAGTGGCGTGTTAGAAAATAATCGGCTGTCTGAGAGCCACACAGCCACACCGAGCTGCACTTGAAGGACTTTGTTTTAAATCTACGTGGCATTTCTGCCTTTCAGAGAATATTTTTTGATTTTTGAAGAGAGAAAAGAAACACCAGACTGTGGCGGTGGCTCTGCGGTGCTGTGTGACCTCTGAGCGCCGCCTGCCCCTCCACTCTTGTTCAATTAGTGGCCTTCTGCCGGCCTCTGAGTGCAGCACAGAGCTTTCTGCCTGCCAATCTCCCCTCCCGTCTTATCAGTCTCAAAATGTCAGCCTCCCACTCTGCTGCGAGTACGACAGGGGAGAGAAAATAATAACGCAGCGGTCGGAGGCGGAGATGACAATACAGCGTCTGCCGGGGATGTGACACACAGCCTGTCACGAGTGTGTGGTCCTGTACAGGAAATTCACAAAGGACAAAGCATTTCTTTTTTCTTCAGATTTACACATTTATTACAGTGATAGAGCCACAAACAAACAAACAAAAAAAAAACATTTAAGATGGACTTTTTGTTAAATCAAAGTTTCAAGCAACATCTTCATTTGATAAAATAAAATCAGTAACGGCTCTGCTGGACTGCAGGATGACGAGCGTGCATACGGGCGGTGCGTTTGAGCCCAGTGCGACTGTGGGAAATGAAGATTTGAGAGCACGTTCTTACTTACTTATGTCGGCACAGACACGGCGTCAAGAGAAGGGCAGCGGACCTGCACCAGGTTTATTCAGCAAACGTCAGAGTCCTGTTTCTGCACAGCCTCAGACAGGACCAGGCGGGACACATCAGTCAGTCAGACGTAAACCACCCACTTTGTTGGTTTCCATAGTTCATGTGTTCATTAAAATGCACCCTTCACCTGTGCATTTACCCCATCACGTTTTTAAAAATCATCTCGCGGCGTGGCATGTGGCTCGTGTTGTCTCTGTCAGGCCTGAACAATTCATCAACATACGACTGAGATCACAAAGCGGCCTGACTGTGACGTCACCACTGTGAGAGAAGTGCACGTTCTGATGAAGGTAAAGGGTGGGACAACATTTTATTATGAATGAAGAGCTGAGACACGATGTTTGACACCGTTTTCCCCTCTGAACGTCCACCAGTTCACTTCATGTTAGCTTAGCATAAAGACTTCAAGTCAATGGGAGTCATTAGCCTAGCTCGGTCAAACTGAAAAACAGAAACCATACAGCAACTCCAAAGCTGTCTTATTTACACACCGTATCATGTGTGTTTGAAATATACAAAAACAAACAAACAAACAAACAAAAACAGAAGAGAGCTGCTGGAGGAGGAGTTAGATGGTGGAGCTGTAGCGGCTGAAATGACACACGCTGTAAAGCAGATGTTTACATTGATTTTTTCCAGTGTGATGGAGCTAGGCTAATGACTCCCATAGACCTTAAGTCTTTATGCTAAGCTAGCACAGAATGCTACCCATGGGACTCAAACCAGCGGACGTACAGAGTTGAAAAAGGCACTGAACATCTTGTTTCAGTCTGGGTCAGCTGGAAAAAGGGGATCTTGCCCATAAAGTATTCCTTCAAATCGACTAATAATTGTTCTAATATAACAAAAATGCAGCAGTGAGAAACCAAAACATGTTTTCCTCTCAGCTTAAAATGACGTCAAACAGGAGCTTCCATTCATTAAAGTCAATTTGAGGGTCCAGAAGAAACAAATCTGACCCCCCGGCCCTGGCCTATAAACTGTATTCCCCACATGGAAGAAAACATCACATCACATCATCATGGCTGGAATATTTTTTTCATTAAAAATGAAAATCAGAATCCACAGTGAGCTTTCCCAGTAAAATTATAATCCATACTGATATCCTGTTATGTGGCAGAATAACTGCAGTCTGCCATTTCTTTCACCTCTGCTGCTGCAGGACAGGAAACTTTTTTTTTTTTTTTTTAGCCTCCAGGGGCTCGGACGCTGAACACATGCTGCCTCTGCTGCCCGGGACACGTCTCTCATGCAAAACAGAGACAGAAGAGCTGTGAAGACGTGCTCTCAGCCTCAACGCTCTTCTCTCTGCTCAGGAAAATACAGGGTGACCCAAAAAAACGGGAATTTTTGAAGTGCGTATTGGCAGACATGAGCAAGTGGCAGCACAATTTTTAAAAAATGAAAATTCCATCATTGTTTCTTAAATGGCATGTTTTAAGGTTTCAATTACTATGAATAAAATATTTTTCTTCCATCACTCTTGGTTTTATTGGATTGTTAAAAAGTTCCTGTTTTTTTGTGTCACCCTGTATAACCTCTGGCCTGATGAGCAGCAGGAAGAGCTGAAGTCCCGGGGGAGGTCTGCAGCTCCTGTGCATGACAGAGGAGAACAAGGGGAGCTGCTGATCATGTCCTGTGCTGCCCAGCTGCATGATGGGAAAAAAAAAACTGGAGTCTGAAAGTGTCCGTGAAGAGAGGAGAGGTGATGGAAGCCTCGTCCCAGGCTCGGCTTAAACACCGTCATCCCCTCTAAGAGCTGCCAGCCGACGGTCAAAATCAAAGCCACTGACATTTCTGACACAGACAGTAAAGGAGGAGGGGAAACACTGAAGAGCCAGATTCATAAAGAACATCTGACATCAGGTGAAGGGGAATGGCTGTGAAAGAGTGAGGGGGAAGTGACCGAGGCAGTGCAGGCTGATCTAAAGACCAAATAAACGACACAAACTGGACAGAACACTGCAAAAACTCAAAATCTTACCAAGATTATTTGTCTTA